>NC_053025.1:7191612-7204953 GCF_003073215.2 Triticum urartu
TACCTAATTGTTTAGAGAGCTAAATGACCGTGAAATTGAAAATCACTACAAAATGAATTCTGAAAATGTTGAAACTTGGCATGGTATCATCGTTTCACCCGCATAGCATGTGCGAAAGAGTAGAGAGGGTCACGGCAAAAACTGGACGCACTTCGTGTACAAACTGGACAAACTCTTTCCGAGTATCAGGGTTTCGACGAGAACTCATCTGTTACACGGGCACTTCAATGTTTTTTAAACTTATTTGAACTCCGGACTTCTTTTGTGTTCAGTATGCAGCATTCAAAGCGACGTCATCAATTTCCAACATGTTCTGACATCATTTGTTGTTTTTCGGTCATTTACCTAATTGTTTAGAGAGCTAAATGACCGTGAAATTGAAAATCACTACAAAATGAATTCTGAAAATGTTGAAACTTGGCATGGTATCATCATTTCAGCCGCATAGCATGTGCGAAAGAGTAGAGAGGGTCACAAAAAACTGGACGCACTACGTGTACAAACTGGACAAACTCTTTCGGGGTATCAGGGTTACGGACGAGAACTCATCTGTTACACGGGCACTTCAATGTTTTTTAAACTTATTTGAACTTCGGACTTCTTTTGTGTTCAGTATGCAGCATTCAAAGCGACGTCATCAATTTCCAACATGTTCTGACATCATTTGTTGTTTGTCGGTCATTTACCTAATTGTTTAGAGAGCTAAATGATCGTGAAATTGAAAATCACTACAAAATGAACTGTGAAAATGTTGAAACTTGGCATGGTATCATCATTTCACCCGCATAGCATGTGCGAAAGAGTAGAGAGGGTCACGGCAAAAACTGGACGCACTTCGTGTACAAACTGGACAAACTCTTTCGTGGTATCAGGGTTTCGGACGAGAACTCATCTGTTACACGGGCACTTCAATGTTTTTTAAACTTATTTGAACTCCGGACTTCTTTTGTGTTCAGTATGCAGCATTCAAAGCGACGTCATCAATTTCCAACATGTTCTGACATCATTTGTTGTTTTTCGGTCATTTACCTAATTGTTTAGAGAGCTAAATGACTGTGAAATTGAAAATCACTACAAAATGAATTCTGAAAATGTTGAAACTTGGCATGGTATCATCATTTCACCCGCATAGCATGTGCGAAAGAGTAGAGAGGGTCACGGCAAAAACTGGACGCACTTCGTGTACAAACTGGACAAACTCTTTCCGAGTATCAGGGTTTCGGACGAGAACTCATCTGTTACACGGGCACTTCAATGTTTTTTAAACTTATTTGAACTTCGGACTTCTTTTGTGTTCAGTATGCAGCATTCAAAGCGACGTCATCAATTTCCAACATGTTCTGACATCATTTGTTGTTTGTCGGTCATTTACCTAATTGTTTAGAGAGCTAAATGACCGTGAAATTGAAAATCACTACAAAATGAATTCTGAAAATGTTGAAACTTGGCATGGTGTCATCGTTTCACCCGCATAGCATGTGCGAAAGAGTAGAGAGGGTCACGGCAAAAACTGGACTCACTTCGTGTACAAACTGGACAATCTCTTTCAGAGTATCAGGGTTTCGGACGAGAACTCGTCTGTTACACGGGCACTTCAATGTTTTTTAAACTTATTTGAACTTCGGACTTCTTTTGTGTTTAGTATGCAGCATTCAAAGCGACGTCATCAATTTCCAACATGTTCTGACATCATTTGTTGTTTTTCGGTCATTTACCTAATTGTTTAGAGAGCTAAATGACCGTGAAATTGAAAATCACTACAAAATGAATTCTGAAAATGTTGAAACTTGGCATGGTGTCATCGTTTCACCCGCATAGCATGTGCGAAAGAGTAGAGAGGGTCACGGCAAAAACTGGACGCACTTCGTGTACAAACTGGACACACTCTTTCGGAGTATCAGGGTTTCGGACGAGAACTCATCTGTTACACGGGCACTTCAATGTTTTTTAAACTTATTTGAACTTCGGACTTCTTTTGTGTTCAGTATGCAGCATTCAAAGCGACGTCATCAATTTCCAACATTTTCTGACATCATTTGTTGTTTTTCGGTCATTTACCTAATTATTTAGAGAGCTAAATGACCGTGAAATTGAAAATCAGTACAAAATGAACTCTGAAAATGTTGAAACTTGGCATGGTATCATCATTTCACCCGCATAGCATGTGCGAAAGAGTAGAGAGGGTCACGGCAAAAACTGGACGCACTTCGTGTACAAACTGGACAAACTCTTTCCGAGTATCATGGTTTCGGACGAGAACTCATCTGTTACACGGGCACTTCAATGTTTTTTAAACTTATTTGAACTTCGGACTTCTTTTGTGTTCAGTATGCAGCATTCAATGCGACTTCATCAATTTCCAACATGTTCTGACATCATTTGTTGTTTTTCGGTCATTTACCTAATTGTTTAGAGAGCTAAATGACCGTGAAATTGAAAATCACTACAAAATGAATTCTGAAAATGTTGAAACTTGGCATGGTATCATCATTTCACCCGCATAGCATGTGCGAAAGAGTAGAGAGGGTCACGGCAAAAACTGGACGCACTTCGTGTACAAACTGGACAAACTCTTTCCGAGTATCAGGGTTTCGGACGAGAACTCATCTGTTACACGGGCACTTCAATGTTTTTTAAACTTATTTGAACTTCGGACTTCTTTTGTGTTCAGTATGCAGCATTCAAAGCGACGTCATCAATTTCCAACATGTTCTGACATCATTTGTTGTTTGTCGGTCATTTACCTAATTATTTAGAGAGCTAAATGACCGTGAAATTGAAAATCACTACAAAATGAACTCTGAAAACGTTGAAACTTGGCATGGTATCATAATTTCACCAGCATAGCATGTGCGAAAGAGCAGAGAGGGTCACGGCAAAAACTGGACGCACTTCGTGTACAAGCTGGACAAACTCTTTCGGAGTATCAGGGTTTCGGACGAGAACTCATCTGTTACATGGGCACTTCAATGTTTTTTAAACTTATTTGAACTCCGGACTTCTTTTGTGTTCAGCATGCAGCATTCAAAGCGATGTCATCAATTTCCAACATGTTCTGACATCATTTGTTGTTTTTCGGTCGTTTACCTAATTGTTTAGAGAGCTAAATGGCCGTGAAATTGAAAATCACTACAAAATGAACTCTGAAAATGTTGAAACTTGGCATGGTATCATCATTTCACCCGCATAGCATGTGCGAAAGAGTAGAGAGGGTCACGGCCAAAACTGGACGCACTTCGTGTACAAACTGGACACACTCTTTCGGAGTATCAGGGTTTCGGACGAGAACTCATCTGTTACACGGGCACTTCAATGTTTTTTAAACTTATTTGAACTCCAGACTACTTTTGTGTTCAGTATGCAGCATTCAAAGCGACGTCATCAATTTCCAACATGTTCTGACATCATTTGTTGTTTGTTGGTCATTTACCTAATTGTTTAGAGAGCTAAATGACCGTGAAATTGAAAATCACTACAAAATGAACTCTGAAAATGTTGAAACTTGGCATGGTATCATCATTTCACCCGCGTAGAATGTGCGAAAGAGTAGAGAGGGTCACGGCAAAAACTGGACGCACTTCGTGTACAAACTGGACAAACTCTTTCGTAGTATCAGTGTTTCGGATGAGAACTCATCTGTTACACGGGCACTTCAATGTTTTTTAAACTTATTTGAACTCCGGACTTCTTTTGTGTTCAGTATGCAGCATTCAAAGCGACGTCATCAATTTCTAACATGTTCTGACATCATTTGTTGTTTGTCGGTCATTTACCTAATTATTTACAGAGCTAAATGACCGTGAAATTGAAAATCACTACAAAATGAACTCTGAAAATGTTGAAACTTGGCATGGTATCATCATTTCACCCGCATAGCATGTGCGAAAGAGTAGAGAGGGTCACGGCAAAAAATGGATGCACTTCGTGTACAAACTGGACAAACTCTTTCCGAGTATCAGGCTTTCGGACGAGAACTCATCTGTTACACGGGCACTTCAATGTTTTTTAAACTTATTTGAACTCCGGACTTCTTTTGTGTTTAGTATGCAGCATTCAAAGCGACGTCATCAATTTCCAACATGTTCTGACATCATTTGTTGTTTTTCGGTCATTTACCTAATTGTTTAGAGAGCTAAATGACCGTGAAATTGAAAATCACTACAAAATGAACTCTGAAAATGTTGAAACTTGGCATGGTATCATCATTTCACCCGCATAGCATGTGCGAAAGAGTAGAGAGGGTCACGCAAAAACTGGACGCACTTCGTGTACAAACTGGACAAACTCTTTCGGAGTATCAGGGTTTCGGACGAGAACTCATCTGTTACACGGGCACTTCAATGTTTTTAAACTTATTTGAACTCCGGAGTTCTTTTGTGTTCAGTATGCAGCATTCAAAGCGACGTCATCAATTTCCAACATGTTCTGACATCATTTGTTGTTTTTCGGTCATTTACCTAATTGTTTAGAGAGCAAAATGACCGTGAAATTGCAAATCACTTCAAAATGAACTCTGAAAATGTTGAAACTTGGCATGGTATCATCATTTCACCCGCATAGCATGTGCGAAAGAGTAGAGAGGGTCACAAAAAACTGGACGCACTACGTGTACAAACTGGACAAACTCTTTCGGGGTATCAGGGTTTCGGACAAGAACTCATCTGTTACACGGGCACTTCAATGTTTTTTAAACTTATTTGAACTCCGGACTTCTTTTGTGTTTAGTATGCAGCATTCAAAGCGACGTCATCAATTTCCAACATGTTCTGACATCATTTGTTGTTTTTCGGTCATTTACCTAATTGTTTAGAGAGCTAAATGACCGTGAAATTGAAAATCACTACAAAATGAACTCTGAAAATGTTGAAACTTGGCATGGTATCATCATTTCACCCGCATAGCATGTGCGAAAGAGTAGAGAGGGTCACGGAAAACTGGACGCACTTCGTGTACAAACTTGACAAACTCTTTCGGAGTATCAGGGTTTCGGACGAGAACTCATCTGTTGCACGGGCACTTCAATGTTTTTTAAACTTATTTGAACTCCGGACTTCTTTTGTGTTTAGTATGCAGCATTCAAAGCGACGTCATCAATTTCCAACATGTTCTGACATCATTTCTTGTTTTTCGGTCATTTACCTAATTGTTTAGAGAGCTAAATGACCGTGAAATTGAAAATCACTACAAAATGAACTCTGAAAATGTTGAAACTTGGCACGGTATCATCGTTTCACCCGCATAGCATGTGCGAAAGAGTAGAGAGGGTCACGGCAAAAACTGGACGCACTTCTTGTACAAACTGGACAAACTCTTTCGGAGTATCAAGGTTTCGGACGAGAACTCATCTGTTACATGGGCACTTCAATGTTTTTTAAACTTATTTGAACTCCGGACTTCTTTTGTGTTCAGTATGCAGCATTCAAAGCGACGTCATCAATTTCCAACATGTTCTGACATCATTTGTTGTTTTTCAGTCATTTACCTAATTGTTTAGAGAGCTAAATGACGGTGAAATTGAAAATCACTACAAAATGAACTCTGAAAATGTTGAAACTTGGCATGGTATCATCATTTCACCCGCATAGCATGTGCGAAAGAGTAGAGAGGGTCACAAAAAACTGGACGCACTACGTGTACAAACTGGACAAACTCTTTCGGGGTATCATGGTTTCGGACGAGAACTCATCTGTTACACGGGCACTTCAATGTTTTTTAAACTTATTTGAACTCCGGACTTCTTTTGTGTTTAGTATGCAGCATTCAAAGCGACGTCATCAATTTCCAACATGTTCTGACATCATTTGTTGTTTTTCGGTCATTTACCTAATTGTTTAGAGAGCTAAATGACCGTGAAATTGAAAATCACTACAAAATGAATTCTGAAAATGTTGAAACTTGGCATGGTATCATCATTTCACCCGCATAGCATGTGCGAAAGAGTAGAGAGGGTCACAAAAAACTGGACGCACTACGTGTACAAACTGGACAAACTCTTTCGGGGTATCAGGGTTTCGGACAAGAACTCATCTGTTACACGGGCACTTCAATGTTTTTTAAACTTATTTGAACTCCGGACTTCTTTTGTGTTCAGTATGTAGCATTCAAAGCGACGTCATCAATTTCCAACATGTTCTAACATCATTTGTTGTTTTTCGGTCATTTACCTAATTGTTTAGAGAGCTAAATGACCGTGAAATTGAAAATCACTACAAAATGAACTCTGAAAATGTTGAAACTTGGCATGGTATCATCATTTCACCCGCATAGCATGTGCGAAAGAGTAGAGAGGGTCACAAAAAACTGGACGCACTACGTGTACAAACTGGACAAACTCTTTCGGGGTATCAGGGTTTCGGACAAGAACTCATCTGTTACACGGGCACTTCAATGTTTTTTAAACTTATTTGAACTCCGAACTTCTTTTGTGTTCAGTATGCAGCATTCAAAGCTACGTCATCAATTTCCAACATGTTCTGACATCATTTGTTGTTATTCGGTCATTTACCTAATTGTTTAGAGAGCTAAATGACCGTGAAATTGAAAATCACTACAAAATGAACTCTGAAAATGTTGAAACTTGGCATGGTATCATCATTTCACACGCATAGAATGTGCGAAAGAGTAGAGAGGGCCACGGCAAAAGTTGGACGCACTTCGTGTACAAACCGGACAAACTCTTTCGTAGTATCAGTGTTTCGGACGAGAACTCATCTGTTACACGGGCACTTCAATGTTTTTTAAACTTATTTGAACTCCGGACTTCTTTTGTGTTCAGTATGCAGCATTCAAAGCGACGTCATCAATTTTCAACATGTTCTGACATCATTTGTTGTTTTTCGGTCATTTACCTAATTGTTTAGAGAGCTAAATGACCGTGAAATTGAAAATCACTACAAAATGAACTCTGAAAATGTTGAAACTTGGCATGGTATCATCATTTCACCCGCATAGCATGTGCGAAAGAGTAGAGAGGGTCACGACAAAAACTGGACGCACTTCGTGTACAAACTGGACAAACTCTTTCGGAGTATCAGGGTTTCGGACGAGAACTCATCTGTTACACGGGCACTTCAATGTTTTTTAAACTTATTTGAACTCCGGACTTCTTTTGTGTTCAGTATGCAGCATTCAAAGCGACGTCATCAATTTCCAACATGTTCTGACATCATTTGTTGTTTGTCGGTCATTTACCTAATTATTTAGAGAGCTAAATGACCGTGAAATTGAAAGTCACTGCAAAATGAACTCTGAAAATGTTGAAACTTGGCATGGTATCATCATTTCACCCGCATAGCATGTGCGAAAGAGTAGAGAGGGTCACAAAAAACTGGACGCACTTCGTGTACAAAGTGGACAAACTCTTTCGGCGTATTAGTGTTTTGGACGAGAACTCATCTGTTACACGGGAACTTCAATGTTTTTTAAACTTATTTGAACTCCGGACTTATTTTGTGTTCAGTATGCAGCATTCAAAGCGACGTCATCAATTTCCAACATGTTCTGACATCATTTGTTGTTATTCGGTCATTTACCTAATTGTTTAGAGAGCTAAATGACCGTGAAATTGAAAATCACTACAAGATGAACTCTGAAAATGTTGAAACTTGGCATGGTATCATCATTTCACCTGCATAGCATGTGCGAAAGAGTAGAGAGGGTCACAAAAAACTGGACGCACTTCGTGTACAAAGTGGACAAACTCTTTCGGCGTATTAGTGTTTTGGACGAGAACTCATCTGTTACACGGGCACTTCAATGTTTTTTAAACTTATTTGAACTCCGGACTTCTTTTGTGTTCAGTATGCAGCATTCAAAGCGACGTCATCAATTTTCAACATGTTCTGACATCATTTGTTGTTTTTCGGTCATTTACCTAATTGTTTAGAGAGCTAAATGACCGTGAAATTGAAAATCACTACAAAATGAACTCTGAAAATGTTGAAACTTGGCATGGTATCATCATTTCACCCGCATAGCATGTGCGAAAGAGTAGAGAGGGTCACGACAAAAACTGGACGCACTTCGTGTACAAACTGGACAAACTCTTTCGGAGTATAAGGGTTTCGGACGAGAACTCATCTGTTACACGGGCACTTCAATGTTTTTTAAACTTATTTGAACTCCGGACTTCTTTTGTGTTCAGTCGGCAGCATTCAAAGCGACGTCATCAATTTCCAACATGTTCTGACATCATTTGTTGCTTGTCGGTCATTTACCTAATTATTTACAGAGCTAAATGACCGTGAAATTGAAAATCACTACAAAATGAACTCTAAAAATGTTGAAACTTGGCATGGTATCATCATTTCACCCGCATAGCATGTGCGAAAGAGTAGAGAGGGTCACAAAAAACTGGACGCACTACGTGTACAAACTGGACAAACTCTTTCGTGGTATCAGGGTTTCGGACAAGAACTCATCTGTTACACGGGCACTTCAATGTTTTTTAAACCTATTTGAACTCCAGACTTCTTTTGTGTTCAGTATGCAGCATTCAAAGCGACGTCATCAATTTCCAACATGTTCTGACATCATTTGTTGTTATTCGGTCATTTACCTAATTGTTTAGAGAGCTAAATGACCGTGAAATTCAAAATCACTACAAAATGAACTCTGAAAATGTTGAAACTTGGCATGGTATCATCATTTCACCCGCATAGAATGTGCGAAAGAGTAGAGAGGGTCACGGAAAAAACTGGACGCACTTCGTGTACAAACTGGACAAACTCTTTCGGGGTATCAGGGTTTCGGACGAGAACTCATCTGTTACACGGGCACTTCAATGTTTTTTAAACTTATTTGAACTCCGGACTTCTTTTGTGTTCAGTATGCAGCATTCAAAGTGACGTTATCAATTTCCAACATGTTCTGACATCATTTGTTGTTTTTCGGTCATTTACCTAATTGTTTAGAGAGCTAAATGACCGTGAAATTGAAAATCACTACAAAATGAACTCTGAAAATGTTGAAACTTGGCATGGTATCATCATTTCACTCGCATAGAATGTGCAAAAGAGTAGAGAGGGTCACGGCAAAAACTGGACGCACTTCGTGTACAAACTAGACGAACTCTTTCGGAGTATCAGTGTTTCGGATGAGAACTCATCTGTTACACGGGCACTTCAATGTTTTTTAAACTTATTTGAACTCCGGACTTCTTTTGTGTTCAGTATGCAGCATTCAAAGCGACGTCATCAATTACAAACATGTTCTGACATCATTTACTGTTTTTCGGTGATTTACCTAATAATTTAGAGAGCTAAACGACCGTGAAATTGAAAATCACTACAAAATGAACTCTGAAAATGTTGAAACTTGGCATGGTATCATCATTTCACCCGCATAGCATGTGTGAAAGAGTAGAGAGGGTCACGGCAAAAACTGGACGCACTTCGTGTACAAACTGGACAAACTCTTTCAGAGTATCAGGGTTTCGGACGAGAACTCATATGTTACACGGGCACTTCAATGTTTTTTAAACTTATTTGAACTCCGGACTTCTTTTGTGTTCAGTATGCAGCATTCAAAGCGACGTCATCAATTTCCAACATGTTCTGACATCATTTGTTGCTTGTCGGTCATTTACCTAATTATTTACAAAACTAAATGACCGTGAAATTGAAAATCACTTCAAAATGAACTCTGAAAAATGTTGAAACTTGGCATGGTATCATCATTTCACCCGCATAGCCTGTGCGAAAGAGTAGAGAGGGTCACGGCAAAAACTGGATGCACTTCGTGTACAAACTGGACAAACTCTTTCCGAGTATCAGGGTTTCGGACGAGAACTCATCTGTTACATGAGAACTTCAATGTTTTTTAAACTTATTTGAACTCCGGACTTCTTTTGTGCTCAGTATGCAGCATTCAAAGCGATGTCATCCATTTCCAACATGTTCTGACATCATTTGTTGTTTATCGGTCATTTACCTAATTATTTAGAGAGCTAAATGACCGTGAAATTCAAAATCACTACAAAATGAACTCTGAAAATGTTGAAACTTGGCATGGTATCATCATTTCACCCGCATAGCATGTGCGAAAGAGTAGAGAGGGTCATAAAAAACTGGACACACTTCGTGTACGAACTGGACAAACTCTTTCGGGGTATTAGGGTTTCGGACGAGAACTCATCTGTTACACCGGCACTTCAATGTTTTTTAAACTTATTTGAACTCCGGACTACTTTTATGTTCAGTATGCAGCATTCAAAGCGACGTCATCAATTTCCAACATGTTCTGACATCATTTGTTGTTTTTCGGTCATTTACCTAATTGTTTAGAGAGCTAAATGACCGTGAAATTGAAAATCACAACAAAATGAACTCTGAAAATGTTGAAACTTGGCGTGCTATCATCATTTCACCCACATAGCATGTGCGAAAGAGTAGAGAGGGTCACAAAAAACTGGACGCACTTCGTGTACAAACTGGACAAACACTTTCGGGGTATCAGGGTTTCGGACGAGAACTCATCTGTTACACGGGCACTTCAATGATTTCTAAACATATTTGAACTCCGGACTACTTTTGTGTTCAGTATGCAGCATTCAAAGCGACGTCATCAATTTCCAACATGTTCTGACATCATTTGTTGTTTTTCGATCATTTTCCTAATTGTTCAGAGAGCTAAATGACCGTGAAATTGAAAATCACTACAAAATGAATTCTGAAAATGTTGAAACTTGGCATGGTATCATCATTTCACCCGCATAGCATGTGCGAAAGAGCAGAGAGGGTCACGGAAAAAACTGGACGCACTTCGTGTACAAACTGGACAAACTCTTTCGGAGTATGAGGGTTTCGGGCGAGAACTCATCTGTTACACGGGCACTTCAATGTTTTTTAAACTTATTTGAACTCTGGACTTCTTTTGTGTTTAGTATGCAGCATTCAAAGCGACGTCATCAATTTCCAACATGTTCTGACATCATTTGTTGTTTTTCGGTCATTTACCTAATTATTTAGAGAGCTAAATGACCGTGAAATTGAAAATCACTACAAAATGAACTCTGAAAATGTTGAAACTTGGCATGGTATCATCATTTCACCCGCATAGCATGTGCGAAAGAGTAGAGAGGGTCACGGCAAAAACTGGACGCACTTCGTGTACAAACTGGACAAACTCTTTCCGAGTATCAGGGTTTCGAACGAGAACTCATCTGTTACACGGGCACTTCAATGTTTTTTAAACTTATTTGAACTCCGGACTTCTTTTGTGTTCAGTATGCAGCATTCAAAGCGACGTCATCAATTTCCAACATGTTCTGACATCATTTGTTGTTTTTCGGTCATTTACCTAATTATTTAGAGAGCTAAATGACCGTGAAATTGAAAATCACTACAAAATGAACTCTGAAAATGTTGAAACTTGGCATGGTATCATCATTTCACCCGCATAGCATGTGCGAAAGAGTAGAGAGGGTCACGGCAAAAACTGGACGCACTTCGTGTACAAACTGGACAAACTCTTTCGGAGTATCAGGGTTTCGGACGAGAACTCATCTGTTACACGGGCACTTCAATGTTTTTTAAACTTATTTGAAGTCCGGACTTCTTTTGTGTTCAGTATGCAGCATTCAAAGCGACGTCATCAATTTCCAACATGTTCTGACATCATTTGTTGTTTTTCGGTCATTTACCTAATTGTTTAGAGAGCTAAATGACCGTGAAATTGAAAATCACTACAAAATGAACTCTGAAAATGTTGAAACTTGGCATGGTATCATCATTTCACCCGCATAGCATGTGCGAAAGAGTAGAGAGGGTCACGGCAAAAACTGGACGCACTTCGTGTACAAACTGGACAAACTCTTTCCGAGTATCAGGGTTTCGAACGAGAACTCATCTGTTACACGGGCACTTCAATGTTTTTTAAACTTATTTGAACTCCGGACATCTTTTGTGTTCAGTATGCAGCATTCAATGCGACGTCATCAATTTCCAACATGTTCTGACATCATTTGTTGTTTTTCGGTCATTTACCTAATTGTTTAGAGAGCTAAATGACCGTGAAATTGAAAATCACTACAAAATGAAGTCTAAATTTTTTGAAACTTGGCATGGTATCATCATTTCACCCGCATAGCATGTGCGAAAGAGTAGAGAGGGTCACGGCAAAAACTGGACGCACTTCGTGTACAAAGTGGACAAACTCTTCTGGAGTATCAGGGTTTCGGACGAGAACTCATCTGTTACACGGGCACTTCAATGTTTTTTAAACTTATTTGAACTCCGGACTTCTTCTGTGTTCAGTATGCAGCATTCAAAGCGACGTCATCAATTTCCAACATGTTCTGACATCATTTGTTGTTTTTCGGTCATTTACCTAATTGGACGTCATCAATTTCCAACATGTTCTGACATCATTTGTTGTTTTTCGGTCATTTACCTAATTATTTAGAGAGCTAAATGACCGTGAAATTGAAAATCACTACAAAATGAATTCTGAAAATTTTGAAACTTGGCGTCGTATCATCATTTCACCCGCATAGCATGTGCGAAAGAGTAGAGAGGGTCACGGCAAAAATTGGACGCACTTCGTGTACAAACTGGACAAACTCTTTCGGAGTATCAGTGTTTCAGACGAGAACTCATCTGTTACACGGGCACTTCAATGTTTTTAATCTTATTTGAATTCCGGATTTCTTTTGTGTTTAGTATGCAGCATTCAAAGCGATGTCATCAATTTCCAACATGTTCTGACATCATTTGTTGTTTGTCGGTCATTACCTAATTATTTAGAGAGCTAAATGACCGTGAAATTGAAAATCACTACAAAATGAACTCTGGAAATGTTGAAACTTGGCATGGTATCATCATTTCACCCGCATAGCATGTGCGAAAGAGTAGAGAGGGTCATAAAAAACTGGACACACTTCGTGTACGAACTGGACAAACTCTTTCCGAGTATCAGGGTTTCGGACAAGAACTCATCTGTTACACGGGCACTTCAATGTTTTTTAAACTTATTTGAACTCCGGACTTCTTTTGTGTTTAGTATGCAGCATTCAAAGCGACGTCATCAATTTCCAACATGTTCTGACATCATTTGTTGTTTTTCGGTCATTTACCTAATTGTTTAGAGAGCTAAATGACCGTGAAATTGAAAATCACTACAAAATGAACTCTGAAAATGTTGAAACTTGGCATGGTATCATCATTTCACCCGCATAGCATGTGCGAAAGAGTAGAGAGGGTCACGGCAAAAACTGGACGCACTTCGTGTACAAACTGGACAAACTCTTTCGGGGTATCAGGGTTTCGGACGAGAACTCATCTGTTACACGGGCACTTCAATGTTTTTTAAACTTATTTGAACTCCGGACTTCTTTTTGTTCAG
>NC_053025.1:7205953-7234717 GCF_003073215.2 Triticum urartu
CTGAGTGTCTTTTTATCTTTAGACCTTTTGAAAGGTCCCACCATGTCAAGCCCCCAGACTACAAATGGCCAAGTTATTGGAATCATCCAGAGCTCTTGAGCCGGCACATGCGCTCGTCGTGCGAATTTTTGACAACCATCACATCTACTGACCAGATCTTCCGCATCAGTGTGAGCCGTAAACTAGTAAAAACCGTGACGAAACGCCTTGGCCACTAAGGATTTTGACCCGGTGTGATGACCACAACCGCCTTCATGGATCTCATGAAGGATTTCTTGACCTTCCTCGGGGGAGACACACCGTTGAAATGCTCCGGAAACACTGCGATGAAATAACTCTCCATCCGAAATCGTCATGGACTTAGACCGCCGAGTTATTTGTCGAGCCAGGGTCTCATCCGCTGGCAATTCTCCCCGGGTCATGTAAGCCAAAAATGGCACCGTCCAATCCGGGATGACATGAAGAGCCGCCACCAACTGCGCCTCCAGGTCAGGAACAGCTAAATCTTCTTCTGTGGGCAACTTGACAGAGGGGTGATGCAAAGCATACAAAAAGGTGTTGGGTGGTACCGGCTTACATTGAGACCCCAGCCGGCTTAAAGCATCAGCTGCTTCGTTTTTTCGACGGTCAATGTGTTCCACCTGATAACCTTTAAAATATCCTGCAACAGCATCGACCTCTCGGCGATAAGCCGCCATGAGAGGGTCTTTGGAATCCCAAATGCCAGACACCTGCTAAGCCACTAGATCTGAATCACCAAGACATCTAACCCGGCTCAAGCTCATCTCCTTTGCCACTCGAAGACCATGGAGCAATGCTTCATACTCTGCTGCGTTGTTAGTGCACGGAAACATCAATCGTAACACATAACAATCACCTCGTGGGGAAGTTAATATAACTCCATCCCCTGAGCCTTCCAATTACCTGGACCAATCAAAATGAATAGTCCAATACGTGTTGTCCGGCTTTTCTTCTGGCATCTGCATCTCTGTCCAGTCATTGATGAAGTCAACCAAAGCTTGAGACTCAATCACAGTGCGTGGAACATACTTCAGCCCATGAGACCCAAGCTCAATTCCCACTTGGCAACTCGCCCTATAGCTTCTCTGTTTTGAATAATGTCTCCCAAAGGAGCAGAGCTAACCACAGTGATTGGATGTCCCTGAAAATAATGCTTAAGCTTCCGGCTAGCCATGAACACCCCATAAACAAGCTTCTGCCAATGTGGATATCGTTGCTTAGACTCAATTAACACTTCACTAACATCATAAACCGGCCGCTGAACCGGAGTCTCCTTGCCAGCCTCCTTGCACTCTACCACCATAGCCACACTAACAGCCCGTGAGTTGGCAGCTACGTATAATAATAGCGGCTCTTTCTCAATTGGAGCAGCTAGGACCGGCCGCTCAACCAGCTGTGCCTTCAGATCCTCAAAAGCGGCGTTCGCAGCATCATTCCAAACAAACACATCTGTTTTCTTCATCAACTGATACAGAGGCATAGCCTTTTCCCCTAACCGGCTTATGAACCAGCTCAAAGCAGCCACACGACCCGTCAGTCGTTGAACATCATTGACGCAAGTTGGCTTGGCCAGAGATGTAATTGCCTTGATCTTCTCCGGGTTAGCTTCAATACCTCGGTTAGACACCAGAAAGCCCAAGAGTTTGTCGGCTGGTACTCCAAAAACACACTTGGCCCGGTTAAGCATCATATTGTAAACCCGAAGATTATCAAAAGTCTCTTTCAGGTCTGTGACCAAGGTTTCCTCTTCTCTGGACTTCACCACTATATCATCCACATAGGCATGAACATTGCGCCCAATTTGATCATGAAGACAATTCTGCACACACCGCTGGTAAGTCGCCTGAGTACTCTTGAGCCCAAAAGGCATAGACACATAGCAGAAGGCCCCAAAAGTTGTTATAAATGCTATTTTCTCTTGATCCTTGACTGCCATCTTAATCTGATGATACCCGGAGTAAGCATCTAAGAAACTCAACCGCGCGCAACCTGCCTGTAACGCCCTCGATGCGGCTATATCTCCTACGTGTAGAAGCATGACTTAGAGTCATAACCGCATTGAAAGCAATGTCGCAAGTGAGGTAATCTTCACAACAACCCATGTAAGTAAATAAAGGGGAAAGGTACATAGTTGGCTTACACTCTCCACGTCACACAAATACATAAATAAGTCATTACATTCATCCAATACAATCATGGTCCGACTACGGTACCAAAATAAAGATCAACCCCCAAATGCGACAAAATCCCCGATCGCCCCAACCGGGCACCACTACTGATCATCTGGGAAAGACACATAGTAACTGCGAGAGTCTTCATCGAACTCCCACTTGAGCTCGGTCATGTCATCTGGAACGGTATCGTCGGTCACTGCATCTGGTTTTGGAAGTAAACTGTGAGTCACAGGGACTCAACAATCTCACACCCTCGCGATCAAGACTATTTAAGCTTATAGGTAAGGCAAAGTATGATGTGGAGCTGCAGCAAGCGACTAGCATATATGGTGGCTAACATATTCGCAAAAGAGAGTGAGAAGAGAAGGCAAAAGCACGGTCGAACAACTATGATCAAGAAGTGATCCTAGAACAACCTACGTCAAACATTACTCCAACACCGTGTTCACTTTCCGGACTCCGTCGAGAAGAGACCATCACGGTTACACACGCGGTTGGTGCATTTTAATTAAGTTAAGTTTCAGGTTTATCTACAACCGGACATTAACAAATTCCCATCTGCCCATAACCGCGGGCACGGCTTTCGAAAGTTCAAATCCCTGCAGGGGAGTCCCAACTTAGCCCATCACAAGCTCTCACGGTCAACGAAGGATATTCCTTCTCCCAAGACAATCCGATCAGACTCGGCATCCCGGTTACAAGACATCCTCGACAATGGTAAAACAAGTCCAGCAACACCGCCCGAATGTGCCGACAAATCCCGATAGGAGCTGCACATATCTCGTTCTCAGGGCACACTCAGATAAGCAATCCATACAACTAAAACCAGCCCTCGAGTTTCCCCGAGGTGGCGCTGCAAGGGGCTCTAGTTTGGACCAACACTCAGAGGAGCACTGGCCCGGGGGTTAAATAAAGATGACCCTTGGGCTCCGGAAACCCAAGGGAAAAAGAGGCTAGGTGGCAAATGGTAAAACCAAGGTTGGGCATTGCTGGAGGAGTTTTATTCAAGGACGAACTGTCAAGGGGTTCCCATTATACCCAACCGCGTAAGGAACGCAAAATCCGGGAACATAACACCGATATGACGGAAACTAGGGCGGCAAGAGTGGAACAAAACACTAGGCATAAGGCCGAGCCTTCCACCCTTTACCAAGTATATAGGTGCATTAAGATAAACAAGATAATATGTGATATCCCAACAATAAACAAGTTCAACAAGGAACGATCTCATCTTCACCTGCAACTAGCAACGCTATAAGAGGGGCTGAGCAAAGCGGTAACATAGCCAAACAATGGTTTGCTAGGACATGGTGGGTTAGAGGTTTGACATGGCAATTGGGAGGCATGATAAGCAGTGGTATATCGTAGCATAGGCATAGCAAAAGAGCGAGCATCTAGCAAGCAAAGATAGAAGTGATTTCGAGGGTATGGTCATCTTGCCTGCAAAATTCTCAGAGTTGCCTTGATCCTCGTAAGCGAACTCAACGGGCTCCTCGTTCACGAACTCGTCTCCCGGCTCTACCCAAACAAGAACAACAAGCAAAAGGAACACAATCAACCACGTGCAATGCTCAACAACATGATGCAAACATGGTATGATATGCGGGATGCGATATGTGATGCATATGCAAGATTTGGGAATGATTGAACCTGGCCTCAACTTGGAAATCCAAGAGTGCCACTGGAAAGGAGGTGATTTCGGTTGAAATCGATATAAAGATCACCGGAATCGGATGCACGATTTGGAAATGGCCATGCGATAAAGCAAGCACTCAAACATGCACAAAATACATGGCAGGGATCCACTCATGATGCTTGACAAAAGATGAACACTGAGCTACGGCTAATTCATCCATTAACAGGTTCAAACAAGCATGGCAAAAGTGCAAATGATAACAGGTTTCAGACTTAGTGAAATTAACACAAGTCTGGAATTTATCAGCAGGAAGCAATCTTTAGAGCATGTAAACTACATGCTACAGGAAAATATCATGGCAAAGCAAGGCATGGCATGAAGCTACTCAGCACTTAACAAAGTCCCTTAGTGACCTTGAGCCAAAAGGGATCAAAATACAATTGCAAGCATGTGAACATGGCAAAAACATAAACAGATTCAGACTTAGTGTGAAAAACTGGAGCATGCAAATAGTTAACGAGTAGGCATGTTTACGAGCTCGATGCACTCACTACAGAGCATGGCATGACAAACTAAGCATACACCCATCAAGAATACATGGCATAGAAGCTAGACATGGCAAGAACAACAACATAGCATGCACGGATCAATAGCAACATCCTCGGCAAAATCGCTAAACATGTCAACAATCTGCCAGGATCTTTTATAGCAAAAGTAGAGCTCGATTGACTCAAGCTAGGGTGCTCCATAAATGCAAACAAAGACATGGATGGATAGAGACCACAATATTAACAAAACATCCTTACTGATCATCCTCAAAAGAGGCACGGATCACTAGGAAACAACATGAACATATGGCATAAAACAAAAATCAGGACAAGGACTTAGTGAAATTCTAAGTCCCTGAAATCAGCATCAACGATTAGCTACTTTGCAGCTTGTGCTAGTCACCACAAATATCACAAAAATACATGGCATACACCCCTGTAAAGATGGCATTCTACAAAACACATGTAGAGCTCAGGATCATAGCATGCACACATTAATCATGGCAAAAATGACAAAAGGCCATTTGCTGAAACAACTGAAATATTCCCACATAGCCCTCTTCCAACAGCATTTCGGGCATCAAGATGAGCTCAAATGAAAATGATGCAATGAGATGAAATGATGTACTCGTCGAGACGAACATTTTGATATGCTATACGCACGAATCGGAGCTACGGATGCAGAGTTATGGCATGCGGAAAAATGCTAAAGTTAGGGTTAGGAGGGAAAAAGTCAACCATCGTGCAGATCTGGATCTGGATCCAGCCGATGTGCATTGTAGTAGCGCAGCGGTGGGCTTGCCGGAACGACGAGAAGACACGGCGGCGGTGGCCAGAGTGGCGCCGGCGAGCGGAGGCGGGCGGCGCCGGCGACGTTGAGGCGGTGGGGCGAGGAGCGGCGTCGGCGAGCGGAGGAGGGCGGCGCAACAGACTCCGGGCGGCGCGGCGGCCGGAGTCTCAAGGGCGCGGCGACGGATGCGGCGGTGCCGGCGATGGCGCGCGGCGACTCCGGCCGGCGAAGGGCGGCGCACGGCGTCGGGCGCGAGGGAGAGGCGCCAACCCGCGGCGGCGGAGGGAGTGGGCTGCGGGGCCCGGATCCGGGCTCCCCGGCGCGCGGTGGGAGAGGAGGCGGGCGACTCGTGGCGCGCGCTGATAGGCTGGGCGCGGTGGCAGGATTCGTCCGGCAGCGGGCGGACGTGTCCGGTGGCGATGGGGCGAATTTTTTAGGGTTTTGAGGAAGGAGAGACCCGAAATTTTGGAGGAGGGCTAGTTTTTATAGGTAGGGAGCTAGGGAGCTCCAAATGGAGTGCGGTTTCGGCCACGCGATCGTGATCGAATGCTCTACGATGGAGGGGTTTAGGTGGGTTTTGGGCCACTTTGGAGAGGTGTTGGGCTGCAACACACACGAGGCCTTTTCGGTCCCTCGGTTAACCGTTGGAGTATCAAACGAAGTCCAAATGGCACGAAACTTGACAGGCGGTCTACCGGTAGTAAACCAAGGCCGCATGACAAGTCTCGGTCCAATCCGAAAACGTTTAACACCCGCACACGAAAAGAGGTAGAAAGGGACACCGGGTGACATAGGAGCGCCGGAATGCAAAACGGACAACGGGGAAAATGCTCGGATGCATGAGACGAACATGTATGCAAATGCAATGCACATGATGACATGATATGAGATGCATGACAAAGACCAAACACACGGAGGCTAAAACCCGACAACGAGTAAAATAAAATAACTTAGCGCCGGAAACGGCAAGAGTTGGGATACATAAAAAGTAAATTGCATCCGGGGTGTTACAACACTCCACCACTACGAAAGGATCTCGTCCCGAGATCTAGGACTGGAAAAAACTCCGGGTATTCAGAACGGAGGTGATCCTCGCGTTCCCAGGTGGCTTCACGGTCGGAATGATGTGACCACTTGACTTTGAGGAATTTGATTGACTTCTTGCGAGTCTTGCGCTCAGTTTCTTGAAGAATAGCAACTGGGTGCTCACGATAATAAAGGTCTTCTTGGAGATCAATGTCTTCGAAGTTGACGGTGCGATCAGGGGTCTTGAAGCACTTGCGGAGTTGAGAGATATGAAACACGTCCTGCACGTTTACAAAGTTGGAGGGAAGCTCGAGTTGATAGGCGAGATCGCCTCTCTTGCTGATGATCTTGAAAGGACCCACGTATCTAGGGGCAAGCTTCCCTTTGATACCGAAGCGACGAGTGCCTCTCATTGGAGAGACACGGAGGTAAACATGGTCTCCGATCTCGAAAGCCAAATCACGATGCTTACTATCATAGTAGCTCTTCTGGCGCGATTGCGCAGCTTTGATGTTATCACGAATGACTTTGCACATCTCTTCTGCCTCTGTGATCAAGTCATTGCCAATAAGTTGACGTTCACCAGTCTTTGACCAGTTGAGAGGAGTACGACACTTCCTGCCATAGAGAATTTCAAATGGGGCCTTGCCTGAACTCGCTTGGAAGCTGTTGTTGTAGGAAAACTCGGCATATGGAAGACAATCTTCCCACTTCATACCGAAAAAGATAATGGAAGCCCTGAGCATATCTTCAAGAATCTGATTGACACGCTCGACTTGGCCACTAGTTTGAGGATGAAAAGCTGTGCTGAAATGGATGTTGGTGCCCATGGCCTTCTGAAAAGAATCCCAAAACTTTGAGGTGAAGATGCTGCCACGATCTGAAGAAATCAACTGCGGAATGCCATGCAGAGAGACAATCCGAGAGGTATATAGCTCTGCCAATTGAGCTGCAGTGATAGACTCTTTGATAGGAAGGAAATGTGCCACTTTAGTGAGTTTGTCGATGACAATGAAGATAGCAACATTGCCACGCTTGGACTTTGGAAATCCAGTCACGAAGTCCATCTCAATGTGGTCAAACTTCCATTCTGGAATGGCAAGAGGTTGGAGGAGACCAGCTGGTCGTTGGTGTTCTGCCTTCACTCTTCTGCAGACATCACATTCATTCACGAACTGAGCAATCTCGCGCTTCATTCGAGTCCACCAATATGACTGCTTGAGGTCATGGTACATCTTTGTACTACGAGGGTGGATGGAGAGGAGAAAATTGTGAGCCTCGTTCATAATGACTTTACGAAGGTCACCTTTAGGCACAACAATGCGATCCTCGAAGAATAGAGTATCCTTGTCATCAGGCGATAGCACTTGTACTTGGGTTGACTCTTGGCAATCCCAATCTTCACCTTCTTCACCATAGCATCAAGAAGTTGAGCCTCGCGAATCTGATCTTCCAAAGTAGGAGAGACTTGGAGGTTGGCGAGGAAACCTTGAGGAACAACTTGCAAGGTTGAGTTTGCGGAAAGCTTCACAAAGCTCGGGTTGGTAAGGCTTGAGAATCAGACTGTTGCAGTAAGCCTTCCTGCTCAATGCGTCAGCAATTACATTGGCCTTGCTGGAGTATATTCGATACTCGGATTATACTCTTGAATCATTTCGACCCAACGAGTCTGCTGAGGTTGAGATTAGGCTGAGTGAAGATGTACTTGAGACTCTTGTGGTCAGTGAAGATGTCCACTTTTCTTCCCAATAAGAGATGTCTCCAAGGTTAAAAGAGCATGCACAACTGCCGCCAACTCGAGGTCATGAGTGGGGTAGTTCTTTTCGTTGGGCTTCAACTGCGAGAGGTATAGGCCACAACTTTCTTCTCTTGCATCAACACTGCACCAAGACCTTGAAGAGAAGCATCACAGAAGACCTCGAACGGTTTGGATTCATCAGGAGGAGTCAGAACTGGAGCAGTGACTAATTCTCTTTCAGGGTGTTGAAAGCGATGTCACATTCAGGAGACCAAACGTACTTCACGTGCTTCTGGAGAAGGTTGGAAAGAGGCTTCGCGATCTTTGAGAAGTTCTCAACGAACCTTCGACAGTAGCTTGCGAGACCAAGGAAGCTGCGGAGTTGCTTCACGTTCTGAGGTGGTTCCCAATTCACAATTGCAGACACCTTCTCAGGATTCACCGCTATGCCCTTGGCAGAGATGATATGCCCAAGATAGAGAACCTCATCGAGCCAAAACTCGCACTTTGAAACTTGGCATAGAACTGATGTTCTCTGAGCTTATCAGCACCAAACGCAAGTGTTTGGCATGATCTTCCTTGTTCTTGAAAAGACCAAAATGTCATCGAGGTAGACCAAGACGAAGTCATTTGTGTAGGGGTTGAAGATGAAGTTCATCATGCGAGAGAATGTCGGAGGAGCGTTGACGAGGCCAAAAGACATGACAGTGTATTCATATGAACCATAGCTTGTTCTGAAAGCTGTGGGGATATCTTGCTCACGAATTGAATCTGATGATAGCCCATACGGAGATCAAGCTTGGAGAATACTTGAGCACCTTTGAGTTGTTCAAACAGCTCGTTGATGTTGGGAAGTGGGTACTTGTTCTTTATAGTCTTATTGTTCAATGGACGGTAGTCAACACAAAATCGGTCTGTTCCATCCTTCTTCTTCACAAAAAGAACTCCACAACCCCACGGAGAAGAACTAGGTCGGATGAGACCCATACGCTCTTGTTCATCGAGTTGCTTCTTCAGCTCCTTCAACTCTTTAGGTCCCAGCTTGTAAGGACATTTGCAAACAGGTTCCGTGCCAGGCTCAAGATCGATAACGAATTCAACTGGCTGGTGCAGAGGCATTCCTGGAAGCTCTTCTGGAAAGACGTCTTGATTTCACAAATGACTGGAATTTGAGAGATGGCATCCAGTTCACCCTTCTCATTGAGAGAAAACAGTCGGATGGTATCGTCACGAGCGGCAAAGACAATTACATCCTCAGATGAATGAGTCAATGGAATCTGCCTGGCGGCACAATCAAGCTGAGCCTTATGCTTAGAAAGCCAATCCATTCCAAGAATAAGATCAATATCCGACTCACCAAGAACATTAGGAGAAGACAAGAACTTATAGTCACCCAAAGTGATTGAAACATCCGGAACGCATACTCGAGAAGTCATTTGACGGGCCGGAGAGACAATAGCCAAAGGTTTCGGCAACACTTGAGTAACAAAATCATGCTTTAGATGCAAAAGGTCTCGAGATGAAACAATGTGATGCACCAGTGTCAAAAAGAACTCTTGCAGGAATATCGTTAACAGGAAGGTTACCCATGATGACATCTGACGAGTCCTCTGCCTGAGCTGCATTCATCAAGTTGACCTTGGCGTGCTTGGGGTTATGCTTGACCACAGCTGTACTTGCAGATCTCACAGGAGGAGGAGGAGGAAAAGACGCCTCTGATTGAAGCATTTGTTGGCATAGTGACCCTTCTGTTGGCACTTGTTGCACGTGACCTCTGAAAGCGGACGGTGGTACGGAGCACTTGATCTTGGAGCTTGAGACGAAGTCTTGTTCTGAAAGTCAGGGTTGGGTGGGTGGGAAGATCCACTGCCACCTTTGCTCTTCTGCTGATAAGGCTGATGAACGGAGGAGGAGGAAGCCAATACTTTTTCTGCTTAGCCACTTGAGTTGAGGAAGAAGGAGTTGCATCTCTGACTCGCTCTTGGAAGCATCGCACTTAGTTGGCAGTCTCTTGCTTCATTGCCATGTTGTAAAACTCATCGTACTTCTTGGGCTCAAAGAGGACGAGAGCTAGCTGGAGTTCTTCTCTGAGACCACCTGAGGGAGTCCTGGATTAGGGGGTGTCCGGATGGCCGGACTATACCTTCAGCCGGACTCCTCGACTATGAAGATACAAGATTGAAGACTTCGTCCCGTGTCCGGAAGGGACTTTCCTTGGCGTGGAAGGCAAGCTTGGCGATACGGATATGTAGATCTCCTACCATTGTAACCGACTTTGTGTAACCCTAACCCTCTCCGGTGTCTATATAAACCGGAGGGTTTTAGTCCGTCGGACAACATATAGAACAACAATCATACCATAAGCTAGCTTCTAGGGTTTAGCCTCTCCGATCTTGTGGTAGATCTACTCTTGTACTACCCATATCATCAATATTAATCAAGTAGGACGTAGGGTTTTACCTCCATCAAGAGGACCCGAACCTGGGTAAAACTTCGTGTCCCTTGCCTCCTGTTACCATCCGGCCTAGACGCACAGTTCGGGACCCCCCCCGAGATCCGTCCGGTTTTGACACCGACATTGGTGCTTTCATTGAGAGTTCCTCTGTGTCGTCGCCGTCAGGCTCGATGGCTCCTACGATCATCAATAGTGATGCAGTCCAGGGTGAGACCTTCCTCCCCGGACAGATCTTCGTCTTCGGCGGCTTCGCACTGCGGGCCAATTCACTTGGCCATCTGGAGCAGATCGAAAGCTATGCCCCTGGCCGTCAGGTCAGATTTGGAAGTTTAAACTACACGGCTGACATCCGCGGGGACTTGATCTTCGACGGATTCGAGCCACTGCCGAGCGCGCCGCACTGTCACGACGAGCATGATCTAGCTCTGCCGCCGAACAGTGCCCTGGAGGCCGCACCCGCATCGGCTTCGACCCTTAATTCGGAGCCAACTGCGCCGATCGAGGATGGGTGGTTGGACGCGCCTCGGGGGCTGCGATCCCAACGGCGATCGAGCCGAACACCAGCCCCGCACTCCGCGAGACTCGTGACTCCAAGGAGCCGGACTCCTCTCCGGACTCCGAACCCTCCGCGCCCCTGCCGATCGAATCCGATTGGGCGCCGATCATGGAGTTTACTGCCGCGGACATCTTTCAGCACTCGCCTTTCGGCGATATTCTGAAGACACTAAAGTCTCTCTCTTTATCAGGAGAGCCCTGGCCGGACTACGGTCAGCAAGGTTGGGATACGGACGATGAAGAAATTCAAAGCCCACCCACCACCCACTTTGTAGCCACTGTCGACGATTTAACCGACATGCTCGACTTCGACTCCGAAGACATCGACGGTATGGACGCCGATGCAGGAGACGATGAAGAACCAGCGCCTATTGGGCCCTGGAAAGCCACCTCGTCATATGACATATACATGGTGGACACCCCAAAAGAAGGAGATGGCGATGGAACAGCGGAGGATGACCCCTCCAAGAAACAGCCTAAGCGCCGGCGTCAGCGGCGCCGCTCAAAATCCCGCCAAAGAAAATACGGTGATTCCAGCACGGGAGATAATAATACTCCGGAGAGTGCCGAAGAAAACCCCCTCCAGCAAGATTTCAGCACAGGAGGATGGAGAACCAGCCCTCATGAGAGAGCGGCAGACAGAGAGGTCGAGGACGATAATTATATGCCTCCCTCCGAAGACGAGGCAAGCCTCGACGACGACGAATTCGTCGTGCCAGAGGATCCCGTCGAGCAAGAGCGTTTTCAACGCAGGCTTATGGCCACGGCAAGAAGCCTCAAGAAAAAAAGCAACAGCTTAGAGCTGATCAAGATTTGCTAGTCGACAGATGGACTGAAGTCCTTGCGGCCGAAGAGCATAAACTCGAACGCCCCTCCAAGAGCTACCCAAAGCGCAGGTTGCTACCCCGATTAGAGGAGGAAGCACTTAAACCTACATCACCAGCACTTGATACGGCCGACCGGCCACCTCGTGGCCGCGACAGAGAGGCCTCTCGGCCCTCCACTCAAGCCGCACCCCGTACCAAGGCACGGGAAAATGCGCCAGACCTGCGAGATATGTTGGAGGACAAGGCAAGGCAAACAAGATCGATCTACGGATCGCGTGGGCGCCCCACGACTCGAGACGTAACCGTCACGCCGGACACAAATCCGGTAGGGCCGAACACAGTAGACAAAGCTCATTGGAGCTACGTCGTGATATAGCCCAGTATAGAGGCGCCGCACACCCACTATGCTTCACAGACGAAGTAATGGATCATCAAATCCCCGAGGGTTTCAAACCCGTAAACATCGAATCATATGATGGCACAACAGATCCTGCGGTATGGATCGAGGATTATCTCCTTCATATCCACATGGCCCGCGGCGATGATCTCCACGCCATCAAATACCTCCCACTCAAGCTTAAAGGACCAGCTCGGCATTGGCTTAACAGCTTGCCAGCAGGATCAATCAGTTGTTGGGAGGACCTAGAAGCCGCATTCCTCGACAATTTCCAGGGCACTTATGTGCGACCACCAGACGCCGATGACCTAAGCCACGTAATTCAGGCAGCCAGAAATCGGCCAGGCAATTCTGGACACGGTTCCTAACAAAGAAAAATCAAATAGTCGACTGTCCGGACGCTGAGGCCCTAGCAGCCTTCAAGCACAATATCCGTGACGAGTGGCTTGCCCGGCACCTTGGACAGGAAAAGCCGAAATCTATGGCAGCACTCACGACACTCATGACCCGCTTTTGCATGGGAGAAGACAGCTGGCTTGCTCGTAGCAACAATATGACCAAGAACCCTGGTAATTCGGATACCAGGACAGTAGTGGCAGGTCGCGTCACAACAAGCAGAAGCGCCGCATTAACGGCGACAATGCTGAGGATACGACAGTTAATGCCGGATTCAGAGGCTCTAAATCCGGTCAGCGGAAAAAGCCATTCAAAAGGAATCCTAGGGGCCCGTCCAGTTTGGACCGAATACTCGACCGCTTGTGCCAGATACATGGCACCCCCGAAAAGCTGGCCAATCACACCAACAAGGTGTTGGAATGCTAGGCAGGCAAGTAATGAACGACAAGGGGCTGCATAGCGATGACGAGAGCCCCGGCCGCCGAACATGTGGACAGAAGGGTTTTCCCCCACAAGTGCGGACGGTGAACATGATATACGCAACCCACATCCCCAAGAGGGAGCGGAAGCGCGTGTTAAGGGACGTATACGCGATAGAGCCAGTCGCCCCAAAGTTCAACACATGGTCCTCCTGCCCGATCACCTTTGATCGAAGGGACCATCCACTAGCACCCGTCATGGCGGATTCGCCGCATTGGTTCTAGACCCAATTATTGACGGATTTCATCTCACTAGAGTCCTTATGGACGGCGGCAGCAGCCTGAACCTGCTTTACCAGGATACAGTGCGGAAAATGGGCATAGATCCCTCGAGGATTAAGCCCACCAAAACGACCTTTAAAGGCGTAATACCAGGTGTAGAGGCCAACTGTACAGGCTCAGTCACACTTGAAGTGGTCTTCGGATCTCCGGATAATTTCCGAAGCGAGGAGTTAATCTTCGACATAGTCCCATTCCGCAGTGGCTATCACGCACTGCTCGGGCGAACCGCATTCGCCAAGTTCAATGCGGTACCGCACTACGCATACCTTAAGCTCAAGATGCCAGGCCCTCGAGGAGTAATTACGGTCAATGGAAACACCGAACGCTCCCATCCGAACGGGAGCACACGGCGGCCCTTGCAGCGGAAGTACAAAGCAGCCTCTCCAGGCAGTTCTCCAGTCCGGCCATTAAACGTCCGGACACGTCAAGCGCGCCCGGAGTAACCTACAACAAGACCGCCTGGCACGTTCCGAGCAGGCGTAGCAATGCGGCCCCAACCCCAGCCCTCGCAAAAATGCGACGCCAGTGCTTCGCGTACATAACTACGCTCTAGAAATACCATGGTACAGGGGGAGGGGCACCATCATGACACACCCAAAACACGGCTTAAACCGCACCAGGGGTTGCCGATTTTTTAATTTTCTCTTACTTTCAGGACTCCACTCTTCGGAAGGCCTGTTCGGCAGTTCAATTGCCGCACAAATGATGCAAGAACCAGGGAAGCAGACAAGCCAGGCCGCATTACGGAACTCCCAGGTGGTCTTTATCACGAGCAGTATACCTGTTTCGCATACCATTCCGCAGCCTGCCCCTGGAACGGACATGTTAAATAGTCCAACCTTTTGCTTATCGCATTATTTGTATCGTTCTACTTTGATCGCAGCCCTTTTTAATAAACAATGCATAGCTTTTGTCTCTCTTTGCATTACTCTTTTTTTTACAAATATATGTTCCTTAACGACATGTTGCACCCGTACACTTTGGTACGGCCAAAATACGCCAGGGGCTTTAGTACCCCTCAATATGGTGTGAGAAGTCCGAACACTTTAACAAGTGCGGCACCCCGAACTTATAGCATTATATGCATCGGCTCCGAATCATGTCTTGGGTCAATAGTTGGGTTTGCCCGGCTCCTATGTTTTGGTGCCTTACGTTCCGCTATGTCGGCTAAGGTAGCACTAGGAGAACTACTGCGATTGTGCCCCAGTTGAGCTGGGTCGAGCACCTCAGTAGAGAAAGCTAAAACTGACTGTCATGATGAAGCGAGAGCTGGTCGCTGTTCGAGAGGTTTTTCGAGTCCCTAAAGACTTATGCCGCTTAGAGCGAGGAGTCGGCTCTGTCCGGCCAAGGCGTGGATAGCGCCCCGAACTCGGTCTTCCGAATACCAGGGGCTTCGCCGAAATTTAAAATTATAGAATTCTATGGCTAAGTGAGAGTGTTCACGCATTATAGTCCGATTGCCTTGTTCGTTGTGCTGAGCCTTCCCTTGAAGGACCCAAACATGGGGAAAAGAGCGCTCAGGTTTATCCCCAAACACCCCAGCAGTAGCGGCACGGGGGCAGAAACCGACAACTCGCCATCTCTCAGAATTGATAAACAGCCGCACAGAAGGTAATATTTTAAATTCCAACAGCATTGCTTAGCGCATATGAAGCACAGGACAAAACGAGCGAGTTTTACTCAAAAATTACATCCCTGGAACATTCGTCCGCCATAAGGCGGGCACCCTTCAGAACATCCTTATAATAATTCTCAGGCTTGGGATGCTCTTTCCCCGGCGGTGGCCCGTCCTTCACAAGCTTCTCAGCATCCAGCTTGCCCCAGTGCACCTTACACGGGCAAGGGCCCTACGGGCACCTTCAATGCAGACGGAGCGCTTGATGACTTCGAGCCTTGGACAGGCCCACCAGCCGCCGCACCAGCCCGAAATAGCTCCCAGGCAGAGCCTCTCCAGGCCACAGCCGAACTATGAGGCCCTTCATGGCCTGTTCGGCCGCCTTGTGGAGCTCGACCAGTTGCTTCAGCTGGTCGCTCAGGGGCACGGGGTGTCCGGCCTCAGCATACTGAGACCAGAACACCTTCTCTGTCGAGCTGCCCTCCTCGGCTCGATAGAATGCGGCGGCATCGGACACGCTACGGGGAAGATCTGCGAATGCTCCTGGAGAGCTCCGGATTCGGGTAAGTAACAAGTAACTCACGTTTATGTGTTTGCTTTGCATAAAGAATGCCTTACCCGCCGCTATCTTTTTCACCGCATCCAACTCCTGGAGGGTCTTCTGGGATTCGGCCTTGGCAGACTTGGCATTTTCAATAGCCATCGCGAGCTCGGACGCTCGCGTCTTTGAGTCAAGCTCCAAACTCTCATGTTTTTTCATGAGAGCCTGGAGCTCTTGCCGCACCTTGCCAACCTGGGCCTCATACTTCTCCCGCTCGGTGCGCTCCGTGGCCGCCCTCTTCTCGGCCTCGACCAGCTTGCTTAAGGGTCGCCACCTCAGACGTGGCCCCTACAATAGCCACGATAATCCTGTCATTTTTTGCAATTGCACTTTTTTATATATATTTAAACAAGGTATTTCTTACCTTCCTTGTCCTCGAGCTGCTTCTTGGCACGCCCGAGCTCTTGCTCGGACTGCTCGAGGTTCTGCTTTAGCGTGCCACTTCCGCAGTCAGTGCGGCAGACGCCAGCAGAGAAGCCTGCATACGCATATTGACTCCTTTTTGTTAGACTCCTGCGAATTTTATTTGATCCTCTATTCGGCTTTTCTTCCCGAATGCCAAACAGAGCATCAGGGGCTACTGTCTATGCGGTAATATTATTTACACATTCTTTACTTACCTCAAAGCCTGTTAAAAGGCTAGTACAAGCTTCAGTCAGTCCGCTCTTGGCGGACTGAACCTTCTGGACCACCGCACTCATAATGGTGCGGTGCTCCTCGTCGATGGAGGCGCCTTTGAGCACCTCCAACAGATTGTCCGGCGCCTCCGGTTGGACGGGGGTCACCGGCACGGTGGGCTTGCTCCTCTTGGAAGGAGGTCGCCCCGGACTCTGGAACCTTTGAAGGTTCCGGAGCGGTGTCCGGCCTAGGCCGGACTTGGAGCCCTGGGGTTTTATCCCCTTTACTCCTGGAGTCTGGGAGGTCGCCTTGCGGCGCCTCCAGGACCACCTCCTCCTGACTTGGAACCTGTTGGGACAATACATCGGCGTCGTCCGTAGGGCGGGGGGAGGTGGCCGTCGGAAGCGAATTCACATCCGACGAGTCCAGTGAACCGCTCGACGACGCGTCGAGCCGGTCTTTGGGTGGGCTGCATAATCATATTCGACATAAGGGAAAGCTGTGCAATAAAGGAATACTATGAATTACTCTGGTATCCGGATACTTACGATTTCGCCAGGGGCTTGGCCCTGAGCGGCCACTCCTCTCCGCCGTCGTCGGCGTCGGTGGAGTAGTCCGGAGGAAGGGTTTTCCCCTTCTTGGACCCTTCGGCCTCCCTAGTGGGGCGGCCTTCCTTTTCTTCTCTCCCCCCGTTGGAGGGGGAGAGGTCTCTTCTTCCTCCTCCTCGTCTTCACGGGAGGAATGCGCCTTGGAGCCGTCGGATGATGAACCCGACACCTCCTGGCGCCGGGCACTTTTTCGAGTCCCCGGCCTTCTTCGTGGCCTTCTTCTCCGGCACCACATAGGGTGCCGGAACCAGCAGCTTCGCCAAGCGGGCATCGGCTGGGTCTTCGGGCAAAGGAGCCGGACAGTCGATCTGTCCGGACTTCGCCTGCCAAACCTGTCAAAGGTAAGGGAGCTTAGATCCCGCATAGAGTTAAACTATGAAACTAATACCCTGTAAAAGGTACAAACAACTTACCGCGCTAGCGTGACGCTGCGCGCTGAATCCGCGATCCTCGGTAGCGGATGCGGGAGCCTCGGCACCCTTGAAAAGGACCTTCCAGGCATCTTCGTACGTCGGAGAGAGCCTCAGTTCGGTGCTACGCCGGGTTGAACTTCCACAGATTGAAGGCCCGTTGTCGATGGGAGACAGCCTATCGCCTGGCGAAGCTGCTTGGTCCGTACCCCATGTGGTGCCAGAGAAGTTAGGACCACGAGAAGGCCGCGGGGACTTTTCGAAAAGGCCCGGGCGCCAGGGAGGTGTCGGGGCACCACCCGCGCTCCAGGCCTCTCTGTCGGGAAGAGCTCCGAGTGCCACGTACATTCCTGGACTTCCCCAGCTTCGCCGATTGAGCGTCCGCTGGGCCGTTGTTCCGGGCAAAGGCGCCGGATAGTCGATCTGTCCGGACTTCGCTGCCAAACTGTCAAAGGTAAGGGAGCTTAGATCCCGCATAGAGTCAAACTATGAACTAATACCCTGTAAAAGGTAAAAACAACTTACCGCACGTAGCGTGACGCTACGCGCTGAATCCGCGATCCTCGGTGCGGATGCGGGGGCCTCGGCGCCCTTGAAAAGCACCTTCCAGGCATCTTCGTACGTCGTGTCGAAGAGCCTGCTCAGAGTTCGGTGCTGCGCCGGGTTGAACTCCCACAGGATTGAAAGCCCGTTGTTGACACGGGAGGATCCGGCGGATGAGCATAACCTGGACTACGTTGACAAGCTTGAGCTGCTTGTCCACCAGGGTTTGGATGCATGTTTGCAGTCCAGTCACCTCTCCTTTGCTGCCCCACGACAGGCCCGTCTCTTTCCAGGACATGAGCCGCGTTGGGGGTCCGGACCGGAACTCGGGGGCTGCGACCCACTCAGGGTCGCGCGGCTCGGTGATGTAAAACCACCCCGATTGCCACCCCTTCAGGGTCTCCACAAAGGAGCCCTCGAGCCATAAGACGTTGGGCATCTTGCCCACCATGGCGCCTCCGCACTCCGCCTGGTTGCCGCGCACCACCTTCGGCTTGACATTGAAAGTCTTGAGCCATAGGCCGAAATGGGGGCGGATGCAGGGAAAGCCTCGCACACGACGATAAACGCCGAGATGTTGAGGATGAAGTTCGGGGCCAGATCATGGAAATCCAGGCCGTAGTAGAACATGAGTCCCCGGACGAATGGGTGGATAGGAAAGCCCAGTCCGCGGAGGAAGTGGGGAAGGAACACTACCCTCTCATGGGGCCTTGGGGTGGGGAGGAGCTGCCCCTCTTCGGGAAGCCGGTACGCGATGTCGTTAGACAAGTATCCGGCCTTCCTCAGTTTTTTGATGTGTCCCTCCGTGATGGAGGAGACCATCCACTTGCCTCCCGCTCCGGACATGGCTGGAGAAGGTTGAGGTGGGGAGTGCGGACTTGGGCGCTGGAGCTCGAGTGCGCAAAATGGATAGGCAAAGGAGGAAGAAGGCGTAGGTGAAAAGGTGGATCCTTATCCCCTTATATGGGTGGACGCAACTACGTGTCCCCACCAGCCTGGTAAAACTCGCTTATCTCCAAGCGCCGTAATCAATGGCGCGGTTGGGTTACCCACGCCCGTATTGATGAGAATCCCGGAATAAGGGGACACGATCTCTGCTTTAACAAGACGTGCCAAGGAAACCGCCTCGCATGACGCGCTGAGGTGGGATAATAAACGATTCGATAAAGGCTTGGCCGTGGTGTGTCACACTACGGAATACGTCAGCAGATTAGATTTGTGTAAATATTATTCTCTCTATGGCAATATGTGGAAACTTATTTTGCAGAGCCGGACACTATCCTTTGTGTTCAAAATCTTCTATGAAGTACTTGGAGGAGGAACCCGCCTTGCAATGCCGAAGACAATCTGCGCGCCGGACTCGTCGTCATTGAAGCCTGGTTCAGGGGCTACTGAGGGAGTCCTGGATTAGGGGGTGTCCGGATAGCCGGACTATACACTTGGCCGGACTCTGGACTATGAAGATACAAGATTGAAGACTTCGTCCCGTGTCCGGATGGGACTTTCCTTGGCGTGGAAGGCAAGCTTGGCAATACGGATATGTAGATCTCCCCATTGTAACCGACTCTGTGTAACCCTAACCCTCTCCGGTGTCTATATAAACCGGAGGGTTTTAGTCCGTAGGACAACATACAGAACAACAATCATACCATAGGCTAGCTTCTAGGGTTTAGCCTCTCCGATCTCATGGTAGATCTACTCTTGTACTACCCATATCATCAATATTAATCAAGCAGGACGTAGGGTTTTACCTCCATCAAGAGGGCCCGAACCTGGGTAAAACTTCGTGTCCCTTGCCTCCTGTTACCATCCGGCCTAGACGCACAGTTCGGGACCCCCTACCCGAGATCCGCCGGTTGACACCGACAGCCCACACCCATGGAGGAAGAGGGGAACTTGGGCGCTGGTGACTCTGCCACGGCGCCGAATGCTGGCGGGGAGGGGACTTCTGCTTCACAGCCTGGCACTGGTGAGTCGCATGTCCTCCGTCTCTGTTTTTCCCTTATTCTTTTTCTTGGCTTCAATGCTCCCATTACTACCCAGGCCCTCCTTCAATAGGTATGGAGGACGTGGATACTGTTGTTGGGAATATTGCTGAGGAGGCCGCGGCGGAGGCCACAGGATTGCCGCCGAGGAGGCCGCCAGGGAAGCTGACGAGGTCTCCGCTGATGAGGCCGCCAAGGATGCTACCGAGGACACCGCTGCGGGGGCCGCCAAGGCGACCGGCGAGGCTTCTGCCGAGGGCGCCAACGGTGGGCCTGCCGGGGAAGCCGGCAAGGCCACTGCCGAGGAAGAGGTGGTTGATGATCAGCCTCCCTCCTCCTCAACCTCGGGCCCCGGCAGATATCTGAAGGTGGGCGACGATCTTTTCGTCCATCTCCCAGGGGCGTCAAGTTCCCGAGCACCGCCGAAGGGGAAGTCTTTGACGGCGAGGTGCTTGCCGCCACCGGGCTCGAGGTTGTCGATGAGCCGGGCGTTGGCGGTGATGGTTCTCCAGAAGAGCAGCTTTTCCGCGCTATGGGGGCCAACTTCCGAAAACTCCAGGCGCTCTACCGTGTCCGTCTGGACAAGGTTAAGTCCAGGACGGCAACGGTGGACCAGGCGGAGGTGGATTTCAAGGCGCGCGTTGCTGAGACGCAGACCTGGTTCCACCAGACTCGCGAGGAGCAGAGGGCCTTTCAGGAGGAATTGGCCAAGCGCAATGTCGAGCTCACCATGAAGATGGCTGACATCGAGAAGGCCCAGGAAAAGGCGGCGAACTTGGCTGCCGCGGCCGAGGCCGTCCGGACCCAGCATCAAGCCGCACTGGATTCCCAGGAAGAGGACCTCACCGTGCGTGAGGCGAAGCTTGCCGCAGCGCTCCGTGGCAAGGATGAGGAGCTCGAGGCCCTTGTCGCGCGGCGACTCGCGAGCTGGAGCAGAGGCACAAGGAGGCACTCGATGCCCAGGCTCTGGCCCATGCCGGCAAGGTAAGGGAGTTGGAGGTGGCGCGGACGAGCTGAAGGAGCAGGCCCTCAAGCTGTCCAACGAGAAGAGCACGCTCAACAGCGCCTTGGTGGAGGCGCAAGGAGCGGTCATCAGCAGGGCTGGGGAGCTCTCCGAAGCGCAAAACTCCGTCAGAGATCTCAAGCTGAAGCTGGAGGATCTCGAGAAGATGTTGTCGGAGAGCAGGGCTCGGGAGGAGACCTTGACCAGGAGTCTGGAGGAGGAGAAGCAGCTGCGGGCGAACGAGGCCGCCTCCCACCAGGAATATGTGGCGGGCGAGAACAGATGGATCAGCCGTCTGGAGGACGTCGCCGGCAGGGTCACCTCGCAGTTGGCCACCATGGGGATGCCAAACGTGAGGTACGCCCCTGAGCACAGCGGGACCGTCAACACCAAGCTGACCCTGTTCTTCGAGGGCGTCCTTGGAGCCTTGGCTTATCTTCACTCCAACGAGCGCCACGCTTGGCCGGGGAAGCCCGGCGACTTTGCCGGGGGTCATGACCAAGGTCCTCACCAAGATGGCGTACTGGAATCCCGACCTCGACTTCGTGCCGCGATGGATAGCTTGCCGGATGGTATTGACCTCACGGTGCTCAAGGAGCGCATCAAGCCCGTCATCAGCAGCATCGACGAAATCAAGAGGGTGGAAGGCCAGCGCCGGGATTAGGCATCCCGTTCTTCACCGCCGCTGCAGGTTCACGACCAAGACAAATTTCATCTTTAGTTAGAACCGCAGCAATGATGTGATGTAATATAACTTTGCAGTACTTTTGAATTATGCATGCTATTTTCCTGTTTGTTGCCTCTTTGTACGTCCACCCTACGCCAGCTGGGTAAGCTTGCCGGCGCGGAAACCCAAGGCGGCGTCTGGGGACGGGTCCCCATTGGCCTGCCGGGTGAGCGTGCTGCCGGGTGAGCCACCTTACCACCTTTGACGCAGCCGCTCGAACTGTCGAGTTTGACTCGAGTCAGAGTCGAGAGCCTTGCCAATTGCGGAAGGCTACCCTACCATTTTCAACGCAGCCATTTGAACTGTTGAGCGACTCGAAACAGAACAAAGGCATTGCCGATCGGGGAAGGCCCCATTTGCGTACAGGTTTCTTTTTGTACAAAGAACGACAGCTCCGAGGATAATAACTTTATATAATAGAATGGAAATATCCAGGGTTCCAATGTAACTTAGCTTCTGTTTGTAGTCGCTCGAGCGCTGATCTTCCGGCCTCCTTCCCTCTCAAGAGCCACGAAGACGAAGGAGTGCTGGGCTGATTGCTAGAGCCGATTCTCACAACTGCGCCCCCTACCTGGCGCGCCAAAGATGTCGGTGGGAACGACACCTATGGGATCACAAGAATCCCTACTGGTTAGCGGGGCGCGGGGTCGTGAGAAGAGCGGATCAAACAGATAGCACACGGTTCGTTTATCCAGGTTCGGGCCGCGAGGATGCGTAAAACCCTACTCCTGCTTTGGTGGATTGTATATCTGTGTTCTTGAGCTAGCTATGGGGCGTGAGGAGCTCCAAAAAGCCGAATCCTTCCCTGGTCGCCTCGGGCCTCCTTTTATAGAAAAAGGGGTTGCCACAGTGGCACACAGGAGGTGGAAAGGGTACAGTGATGCGAGGTTATCCCTCGCATTACATGACAAGGCGCATTTAATGCGTCTTGCTTAGGTGTCCTTGCTTTATCGGGGACGGGGGAGAGATCTGTCTCGTCCGTCGCCGCTCCTTCTTGTGTCGACACGCGCCCTGGCCAGCGATGCCTGAGATGCCACGTAGGTAGCAGGCAGCTGAGGTGGCGCAGTGGTGGGTCTTCACGAAGATCTGCATGCTGCCACGCAGTGCCTGCCAGCTGGTGGATCGGCCAGCTGCCTGCATGCGGTGGTGGAGGTTAGTCGGCGTGGGCCTGATGGTTGGCTCCGGCGGTGTCCTCGGGAAGGGCCTTGCCGGGCCGCCTGCTGTCATCCCCGCAAGGCGCTTGCCGGGGCTTGTGGTCTTCCTCGGCTAGATCCCGCAAGGGTTGTCGTCTCCTTAGTGCGTATCTGATTCTTGAATCTCTTTTACAAAGATCTGCATGCCGCCACGGGGATGTCTCCCGAATCCTTGCACCTTTGGGGGAAAGTGGACTTCAAGGTGATTTGCTCCGTAGCGCGGGACGAGTCGCCCAGGCAAGGGTCTTGCCGGGGCTGCTAGAACTGTCTCCCGACAAGGATGTGTGGGGAGTCTGCTTTCGTCCCCTTTTGCTCTTCGTTGGTCTTGGCCTTGGCGTCGTAGTTCTCTAGCTTCGGTCTTACCCTGGCTCATCTCCTTGCCTTGCTGGTGTGGTGGTTCCCGTGCTCAGACTGCCTCGTGCACAGTTATAGGGGTACAAAAAGTGTACCCCTATTTTTGTACACTGACAAAAAAGTTCTGTATTGTCTGTGTGAATATCTTTGAAGTTTGGGACATAGCTATCCCATCTTATCTCGAGGGCCGAAACTATACTCAAAGTACTCAGATTTTGTATTCAGAGTAGTATTCGGCCAATTAAGCCTTCAAGATGGCCTCATATGAAAAAAAATGTTCTACACGATTCGTATTCGTCTCGTCGAAACGGTCGATTTTGATATAAAAATCGTTCCAATCTTAGTTCGTATGCAAAAGTTAGAGTCATCGGAATGCTGCCCTATCACAAGCCAGAAGTGGCGCGCCCCATCAGCCACGTGTAGGGGTGGGCATAAAAACCGACGAACCGAAGACCGAACCGATACTGAAACCGAAAAAACTGAAATTTCAGTTTTTAATGTTAATACAGAAAAATTCGGTTAGTATCTTTGCTAATCGAACTGGATTCATTCGGTTCGGTATAAGCACGGTAACCGAACAGAAAAACTGAATATAGCCTACGACGCGTGCAACAACGAGCTGTTCCCGTGCCAGGTGGCCTCGAGCGCGTGCTTTAGTCGCGACAAAACAAAATCCTGGGCCAAGCCGGCGAGCGACGACCTGCATGCAAGGCCCAAGCTGGATCTCATTTCCTGTGTGTGCCCGACGTAGTCAATTTGTACGTGCGTACGAGAGGCGCTGCGGGCTAGTGGTTTAGTCCCACCTCGGCCAGCCACGCACATGGAGATGGATAGCTAGTCTATATATAAAGCGCAGGTGGAATGGAAGATAGCCTAACAGCTGATTCGTTGGCACAGTGGCTAATTGGCTAATACGGTAGAAACCGATTACCAAACCGAAAATCTCGGTTAACCGAATATTCGGTTTCCTATTTTGGGATGTCTTTTTCGGTTTTCATCTTTGCTAACTGAATATTCAAAATAACCGAATGGTAGAAACCGAATTTTCAGTTTATACCGAATGCCCAGGCCTAGCCACGTGTCTGGTGGGTAGCGTGGATAATAGCTTGTTTTGTGCGAGCGATTTGACCCTCAAGATGACCTCTGATCTAAAAACGTTCAACATGAAAGTTGTTTCAAGATTCCTTTTGGGCTCGTTTCAATCCAAGGTCGTCTACCACCTTAAAAAAGACCCGCAAGGTGCAGCTAGTTTTAAACCGAACAGTTTTGGAAAGTTCCGATAAAACCAATCCGAATTTGACTAGGGTTTTGGAAGTGAATCCAAGATTTTTCCTTGCACGGGATGTCCAGCCGCCTCGTATATACCTAAGGGGTGATGACCGATTGAACAACACACAATCGCAAAACCCATCTACAAACTTTCATCTCCTATCCTAGTTTTCTGCTTCTCGTTCATCGGTGTTCTTCACTTCAGAGAGCTTCGATCTACGAAATCCTAGGGCGAGCGAACCTACCTAGGGAAGCCCATCACCGCCGTGCGTCCAGACGGGGTCTCTCCCAGCTGCGTGGGGAGGGTCTTCAAAAGAGCTCGCTGGATTGTCTTGCGTATCGCGCTTCCGGTGAGCCTCCTTCGATGACGTGTCTTGCGTATCGCGCTCGACGCCGAGGGTATACAGTGACGTGTTCGTGTGAGAACACACTTTTTGCGTCGAGCGTCGATACGCAAGACACGTCATCGAGGAGGCTCACCAGAAGTGTCTTGCGTATCGCGCTCGACGCCGAGGGTATACAGTGACGTTGGGGACGAAGCTTCGAACGATCTCCGGCCTGTTCTTGCTACGAAGAGATTGTCATCTAGGTTTTGCAATATACAAAGGTAATATGAATAGCCAACTCACCTATGTAGATACAAATAATTCATATGTTGTTGTTAGATCCCCTAATGAGCATAATGTATCGGCTAGCCCTAGTTTTCTCAATCATGCTTCTAATTATGTGCAAGTGTCGATGCAAAATAATCTTCATGCTTCAAATTCTTATGATTTTAGCAACATACAACATATGTATCCTAACTATCATGCATCGGCAACCCCACAAATCCATATGCCGATGAACAACATGATGGGTTTGCTTAATCAATTTGAAACACCCCATGTTAAAATTTTCAGTAGCATACAAGAAAGTGTTTCACCCTTTTATTCATCGACAACTAATTTGCAATATGTGAATCCAACCTTGCTGATGGATGGGAGAATTGGCCATGCTACTACTAGTTATTCGGCAGTTACTCTCAACCATCATATGCTACACCTCATGTTAGTAATTTTTCAGCACCGTATGCAATTGTAGATGTTCATAATTCGGCCCCGCATCTTCCTGGTCATAGCCGAATAAGTGAAAATTTTACAGGAACACATGTGCCATCATCAAATACTGTAACATATAATGCATACCCTACGCAATTCAAAAATTTCAGCAACACTCACGAATCATTGCCGAAAGAAGCTGAAAGTATTGCGGAGCAATCCCTTCCAGAAGCGGTTGTGGCTGCATTAAAAAAGAGCTTGGCACAAAACAAGAGGATTAGTGCTCTTTGCCTTGAACAATATGAAAAGGGGTTGTTTCCTGATTATGCTGCAATGAAGGCTAGAGTTTTGCAAGAAGATGAAACTTCATCAATTGATAGTATTGGTGAGAGAGCATATGGTTATACAGTAGTGCATACACCTCCACCTAGTACCGCAGCATATTATACATCCCCTACACAATTGCAAAATTTAAGCAACACTAACACTTCATTGCCAAAAGATCCTAAAAGCATTGGGGGCAAACTAATCTAGAGCGGGCTGAAATTGAGAGGGGAGTTAAAGCTCTGCGTGATAGGGTGCAAGTACTTCGCCAAGAGAGAATTTATAGGGAATTAGCTCAAAGAAAAGAAGCCTTGCCAATTGATATAACCGGTGAAAAGAATGATTATTCGGAAACTAAAAGTGCTTCGGTTGGAAAAACCGAATCAAGTAGTATATATTCCGAATCCATCAAATCCAAAGAGGCAAACATTGTTGAGAAAGGGCATGGAAACTATAGCAAGACAGCTATACTTAATTTTTCTGAAGTTAATGGAACCTACTTCCTGCCCTATGAGTTTCGTGCCATAGAAATTGATGAGCTTCAAGAACAAGAACAAGTGGCCGAAGAAAGTTTGATGGACGAAGTTCTTCAAACTAATGATGCACGAAATCAAGAGAAAGATGATGACACGGCGTTGGGGAGCTATCCGAAGGTGGAGCAAGAGATTCTTCAAGTCACACCACCACCATGCTCTCCCAACATATTTGAAGAGGTATGTCTAGCAATTAATTTACCTGTTTTCAGATTTGGTCATGACTTAGTTGTTGATGCATATATTAGAAAAATCTTCATAAGAAATATTGAGAGACCAATGAAGAAGGGTAATTTATTTGTTAGCAATCAGATTGTCACAAAGAATATCGGTCAACATATTGCACCATTCAGAAAGTCCGATAGGGAAAAATTATTGTAGCCAAGGATTTCCCCATTGCTTTATTTAAATCTCATATCTAATTGGGTAGCTTTGCTTATTTCTTACTTGGCTTACACTTGGTCTCAATTGAGACATGTATGTTCTAACTATTTTCATTTCAGAAATTTAAAGCCAAGGTTAAAATCTTCTGAGCAAACTGATGCAAGCATAGTTTCTTATCCAAAGACATCAGAGATAGAGTGCAAAACAAAATGCATAGCCGAATGAGGTGATGCAAAATCTGAACCATTCGTTTGCTTAACTCCAAAGCCGTTCTCACAACAAGATCAGCTAGAGAATAAAAAGTTTACCTTCAATTCAAGCATGTGTGATCAAATATTTGGTTTCTTGTTGAGAAATAATTATATTAGAATTCTTGATCACCATGTTGAGCTATCTATCCAGGGACGAATCTATTGTAAGTTGCATGATTCGTCCAAGCATAATTTTGAGGATTGCAACATGTTTCGTCAAATAGTTAAATCAGCTATTGATAAAGGATGATTGAAATTTGTGAGACACCAAGAGATGACCAGTCTATTCCGATTGGTCCCGATGCCAGAAAGTTTTTGCATCGGCTGCTTCAAGCCGATCCATTTAAAGAGAAGGTAAAAACTGCAGGTGATGGGATCAAGCTTTCAAGTAAATAAGTTGTTGAAGAGCATAATGAACATAATCTTGAGGGAGAGAATTCCATCGAAGCTACAATGGAGATGCCAAGGACTGGGGGGCACCAAGAAAATCCAATGATCGATGAAAGCAAACCAAAAAGAAAACAAAGGCCGAAATAAGCACAAGTGTAAGAGATCAAAAATCACATTCGCTGAACTATTGGATAAATATCAAAAGAAGATTGAAGAGAAGAATGCTTATGGGCCAAATCATGCAGAGAAACCAAGATCATCCCCAAGGTGCAAATATGAGGATCGGTATTGGCAAAGTGAGAATTTTAATGCAACATATTCATATCCTTATTTTGGGCCGCCAATGCCAATGCCGTGGATGCCTCCCTATGCTCATATAGATCCATATTCCTCATGGGACAGGTATGATACAAGGGCACATTCTCTATCTTATTTTAGACCATCTCACCAATATTATGCAGCTCCAAGAAGATCAACATTTGAACAATCACATGTTAAAGACTGTTTCAATCATAAGGAATTGGTGCAGAGCTCAAGGAAGAAGAAAGAGGTGGTCAAGCAAGTTTACCGTGTTAAAAGAGATGGTCGTAAGAGTGCAACTTCAGATTTGATCTCAAATGAAAAAGAGCCAATTAATGTGTTGACATTGGCTACTAAAGACAATGAGACAAAGCAACCAATTATTGAGAGTCGAAGTGCCAAATCTGAAGAAAAGAAGTTGAGAGTGCACAAGGCCAAAAAGGAATTTCCATTGGTCAAAACAGAATCACAGCCGAGATGCATGCTCAGCTTATCGTATTGGCAAAAGAAGGAATTACAAAATCTTAGTGCACAAGAGCTGAGACAGAAGAACATGGCATGGGTTCCCAAGAGGATCAATCATAACAAAGAATGATGTGCATGCTTCTATTGCAACAAGTACAATAAAAGTGAAGAAAGAGAAGAATGGAAGCAACAAACAATTAAGCCGAAGGTGTGCATCACAACATCAAAATCTTCGGTTAGCACATCATCCATTTTCTTCAACAATGCCATTGAATGCCTTTGCCAGAATTTATAGGATGAAGCAAGGATTGGAGGAAGTTTCATTCTTGATTATCTGCAAAATCCTAGCAAAAGGGTGAACAATATGGTTCGGAGGATGGTTTTGGTATCTATGGAACTTATCACCGGATTGTTATAGAAGTGAGAAGTTTTCACCCAAGTTTGCATCAAGAGGTTCAAACAAGCAATGGCCGATATATACTTATCACCCTAAGAACAAATGGCCGATGGAGTGTTGACATCGTCCTTAGAACAAAGCTACGCAAAGTTATTTTTCGGCACACAAGCTTTGCCGAAAAACAGGGGGGCATGTGTTGACACCAGATTTTGGCATGGTCAAAAAGATAATTAAGAAGGCTTCAAATGGAAAAGTGTCTCAAAGTGAAAAGTTCCGTATCGTCAAAAGGAGAAACTTTGATATTTGGGCATAGCCATCTGATCTTCTCATCTCGAAGGCCGAAGTTGTGTTCGAAATACTCCAAATTTGTATAGAAGTAGCCTTCGTGTCAAAACCGGCGGATCTCGGGTAGGGGGTCCCGAACTGTGCGTCT
>NC_053025.1:7235717-7254303 GCF_003073215.2 Triticum urartu
AGAGAGATCAGTGGTCGCATTGAGTCGTTACTCAACTTCACACCTTGTAACACAGGCAAGAATCCTTTCTTTGCTTGATCCATTTTGAATTTCTTCAAAATCTTGTCAAGGTATGTGATTTGTGAAAGTCCAATTAAGCGTCTTGATCTATCTCTATAGATCTTAATGCCTAATATGTAAGCAGCTTCACCGAGGTCTTTCATCGAAAAACTTTTATTCAAGTATCCCTTTATGCTATCCAGAAATTCTATATCATTTCCAATCAGCAATATGTCATCCACATATAATATCCGAAATGCTACAGAGCTCCCACTCACTTTCTTGTAAATACAGGCTTCTCCGAAAGTCTGTATAAAACCAAATGCTTTGATCACACTATCAAAACGTTTATTCCAACTCCGAGAGGCTTGCACCAGTCCATAAATGGATCGCTGGAGCTTGCACACTTTGTTAGCTCCCTTTGGATCGACAAAACCTTCCGGTTGCATCGTATACAACTCTTCTTCCAGAAATCCATTCAGGAATGCAGTTTTGACATCCATCTGCCAAATTTCATAATCATAAAATGCGGCAATCACTAACATGATTCGGACGGACTTAAGCATCGCTACGGGTGAGAAGGTCTCATCGTAGTCAATCCCTTGAACTTGCCGAAAACCTTTTGCGACAAGTCGAGCTTTGTAGACAGTAACATTACCATCAGCATCAGTCTTCTTCTTGAAGATCCATTTATTCTCAATTGCTTGCCGATCATCGGGCAAGTCAACCAAAGTCCATATTTTGTTCTCATACATGGATCCCATCTCAGATTTCATGGCTTCAAGCCACTTTGCGGAATCTGGGCTCACCATCGCTTCTTCATAGTTCGTAGGTTCATCATGATCTAGTAGCATGACTTCCAGAACAGGATTACCGTACCACTCTGGTGCGGATCTTACTCTGGTTGATCTACGAGGTTCAGTAGTATCTTGATCTGAAGTTTCATGATCATTATCATTGGCTTCCTCACTAACTGGTGTAGGTGTCACTGAAACAGTTTTCTGTGATGAACTACTTTCCAGTAAGGGAGCAGGTACAGTTACCTCGTCAAGTTCTACTTTCCTCCCACTCACTTCTTTCGAGAGAAACTCCTTCTCTAGAAAGGATCCATTCTTAGCAACGAATGTCTTGCCTTCGGATCTGTGATAGAAGGTGTACCCAACAGTTTCCTTTGGGTATCCTATGAAGACACATTTCTCCGATTTGGGTTCGAGCTTATCAGGTTGAAGCTTTTTCACATAAGCATCGCAGCCCCAAACTTTAAGAAACGACAACTTTGGTTTCTTGCCAAACGACAGTTCATAAGGCGTCGTCTCAACGGATTTTGATGGTGCCCTATTTAACGTGAATGCGGCCGTCTCTAAAGCATAACCCCAAAATGATAGCGGTAAATCAGTAAGAGACATCATAGATCGCAACATATCTAGTAAAGTACGATTACGACGTTCGGACACACCATTACGCTGTGGTGTTCCGGGTGGCGTGAGTTGCGAAACTATTCCACAGTTTTTCAAATGTACACCAAACTCGTAACTCAAATATTCTCCTCCACGATCAGATCGTAGAAACTTTATTTTCTTGTTACGATGATTTTCAACTTCACTCTGAAATTCTTTGAACTTTTCAAATGTTTCAGACTTATGTTTCATTAAGTAGATATACCCATATCTGCTTAAATCATCTGTGAAGGTGAGAAAATAACGATATCCGCCACGAGCCTCAATATTCATCGGACCACACACATCGGTATGTATGATTTCCAACAAATCTGTTGCTCTCTCCATAGTACCGGAGAACGATGTTTTAGTCATCTTGCCCATGAGGCACGGTTCGCAAGTACCAAGTGATTCATAATTAAGTGGTTCCAAAAGTCCATCAGTATGGAGTTTCTTCATGCGCTTTATACCAATATGACCTAAACGACAGTGCCACAAATAAGTTGCACTTTCATTATCAACTCTGCATCTTTTGGTTTCAACATTATGAATATGTGTATTACTACTATCGAGATTCAATAAGAATAGACCACTCTTCAAGGGTGCATGACCATAAAAGATATTACTCATATAAATAGAACAACCATTATTCTCTGATTTAAATGAATAACCGTCTCGCATTAAACAAGATCCAGATATAATGTTCATGCTCAACGCTGGCACCAAATAACAATTATTTAGGTCTAATATTAATCCCGAAGGTAGATGTAGAGGTAGCGTGCCGACCGCGATCACATCGACTTTGGAACCGTCTCCCACGCGCATCGTCACCTCGTCCTTTGCCAGTGCCCGCTTATTCTGTAGTCCCTGTTTCGAGTTGCAAATATTAGCAACAGAACCAGTATCAAATACCCAGGTGCTACTGCGAGCTCTAGTAAGGTACACATCAATAACATGTATATCACATATACCTTTGTTCACCTTGCCATCCTTCTTATCCGCCAAATACTTGGGGCAGTTCCGCTTCCAGTGACCAGTCTGCTTGCAGTAGAAGCACTCAGTTTCAGGCTTAGGTCCAGACTTGGGTTTCTTCTCTTGAGCAGCAACTTGCTTGCCGTTCTTCTTGAAGTTCCCCTTCTTCTTCCCTTTGCCCTTTTTCTTGAAACTAGTGGTCTTGTTAACCATCAACACTTGATGCTCCTTCTTGATTTCTACCTCCGCAGCTTTCAGCATTGCGAAGAGCTCGGGAATAGTCTTGTTCATCCCTTGCATATTATAGTTCATCACGAAGCTCTTGTAGCTTGGTGGCAGTGATTGGAGAATTCTGTCAATGACGCAATCATCTGGAAGATTAACTCCCAATTGAATCAAGTGATTATTATACCCAGACATTTTGAGTATATGCTCACTGACAGAACTGTTCTCCTCCATCTTGCAGCTATAGAACTTATTGGAGACTTCATATCTCTCAATCCGGGCATTTGCTTGAAATATTAACTTCAACTCCTGGAACATCTCATATGCTCCATGACGTTCAAAACGTCGTTGAAGTCCCGATTCTAAGCCGTAAAGCATGGCACACTGAACTATCGAGTAGTCATCAGCTTTGCTCTGCCAGACGTTCATAACATCTGGTGTTGCTCCTAGCAGCAGGCCTGGCACCCAGCGGTGCTTCCAGGACGTAATTCTTCTGTGCAGCAATGAGGATAATCCTCAAGTTACGGACCCAGTCCGTGTAATTGCTACCATCATCTTTCAACTTTGCTTTCTCAAGGAACGCATTAAAATTCAACGGAACAACAGCACGAGCCATCTATCTACAATCAACATAAACAAGCAAGATACTATCAGGTACTAAGTTCATGATAAATTTAAGTTCAATTAATCATATTACTTAAGAACTCCCACTTAGATAGACATCCCTCTAATCCTCTAAGTGATCACGTGATCCAAATCAACTAAACCATGTCCGATCATCACGTGAGATGGAGTAGTTTCATTGGTGAACATCATTATGTTGATCATATCTACTATATGATTCACGCTCGACCTTTCGGTCTCCGTGTTCCGAGGCCATATCTGTATATGCTTGGCTCGTCAAGTATAACCTGAGTATTCCGCGTGTGCAACTGTTTTGCACCCGTTGTATTTGAACGTAGAGCCTATCACACCCGATCATCACGTGGTGTCTCAGCACGAAGAACTTTCGCAACGGTGCATACTCAGGGAGAACACTTCTTGATAATTTAGTGAGAGATCATCTTATAATGCTACCGTCAATCAAAGCAAGATAAGATGCATAAAAAGATAAACATCACATGCAATCAATATAAGTGATATGATATGGCCATCATCATCTTGTGCCTGTGATCTCCATCTCCGAAGCACCGTCATGATCACCATCGTCACCGGCGCGACACCTTGATCTCCATCGTAGCATCGTTGTCGTCTCGCCAATCTTATGCTTCCACGACTATCACTACCGTTTAGTAATAAAGTAAAGCATTACATCACGATTGCATTGCATACAATAAAGCGACAACCATATGGCTCCTGCCAGTTGCCGATAACTCGGTTACAAAACATGATCATCTCATACAATAAAATTCAGCATCATGCCTTGACCATATCACATCACAACATGCCCTGCAAAAACAAGTTAGACGTCCTCTACTTTGTTGTTGCATGTTTTACGTGGCTGCTACGGGCTTAAGTAAGAACCAATCTCACCTACGCATCAAAACCACAACGATAGTTTGTCAAATAGACTCCGTTTTAACCTTCGCAAGGACCGGGCGTAGCCATACTTGGTTCAACTAAAGTTGGAGAGACAGTCGCCCGCAAGCCATCTCTGTGCAAAGCACGTCGAGGGAACCGGTCTCGCGTAAGCGTACGCGTAAGGTTGGTCCGGGTCGTCTCGTCCAACAATACCGCCGAACCAAAGTATGACATGCTGGTAGGCAGTATGACTTGTATCGTCCACAACTCACTTGTGTTCTACTCGTGCATATAACATCAACATAAATAACCTAGGCTCGGATGCCACTGTTGGGGAACGTAGTAATTTCAAAAAATTTCCTACGCACACGCAAGATCATGTGATGCATAGCAACGAGGGGGAGAGTGCTGTCTACGTACCAACGCAGACCGACTGCGGAAGCGCTGACACGACGTAGAGGAAGTAGTCGTACGTCTTCACGATCCAACCGATCAAGCACCGAAACTACGGCACCTCCGAGTTCGAGCACACGTTCAGCTCGATGACGATCCCCGGACTCCGATCCAGCAAAGTGTCGGGGAAGAGTTCCGTCAGCACGACGGCGTGGTGACGATCTTGATGTACTACAGCAGCAGGGCTTCGCCTAAACTCCGCTACAGTATTATCGAGGAATATGGTGGCAGGGGGCACCGCACACGGCTAAGGAATAGATCACGTGGATCAACTTGTGTGTCTTTGGGGTGCCTCTACCTCAGTATATAAAGGAGCCAAGGGGGGAGGGGGCGCCGGCCAAGAGGAGAGAGGCGCAGGAGGAGTCCTACTCCTTCCGGGAGTAGGACTCCCCCCAATCCTATTCCAACTAGGACTCCCCAAGTGGGAAAGAGGGGGAAGGGTGGCCGGCCACCTCTCCTAGTCCTAATAGGACTAGGGGAAGGGGGGAGGCGCGCAGCCCTTGTGGGCAGCCCTTTCACCTTTCCACTAAGGCCCATGAAGGCCCATATGGCTCCCGGGGGGTTCCGGTAACCTCCCGGTAACTCCGGTAAAATCCTGATTTCACCCGGAACACTTCCGATATCCAAACATAGGCTTCCAATATATCAATCTTTACGTACTCGACCATTTCGAGACTCCTCGTCATGTCCGTGATCACATCCGGGACTCCGAACATACCTTCGGTACATCAAAATGCATAAACTCATAATATAACTGTCATCGTAACCTTAAGCGTGCGGACCCTACGGGTTCGAGAACAATGTAGACATGACCGAGACATGTCTCCGGTCAATAACCAATAGCGGGACCTGGATGCCCATATTGGCTCCTACATATTCTACGAAGATCTTTATCGGTCAGACCGCATAACAACATACGTTGTTCCCTTTGTCATCGGTATGTTACTTGCCCGAGATTTCGATCGTCGGTATCAATACCTAGTTTCAATCTCGTTACTGGCAAGTCTCTTTACTCGTTCCGTAATACATCATCTCACAACTAACATATTAGTTGTAATGCTTGCAAGGCTTATGTGATGTGTATTACCGAGAGGGCCCAGAGATACCTCTCCGACAATCGGAGTGACAAATCCTAATCTCGAAATACGCCAACCCAACATCTACCTTTGGAGACACCTGTAATGCTCCTTTATAATCACCCAGTTACGTTGTGACGTTTGGTAGCACCCAAAGTGTTCCTCCGGCAAACGGGAGTTGCATAATCTCATAGTCATAGGAACATGTATAAGTCATGAAGAAAGCAATAGCAACATACTAAACGATCGGGTGCTAAGCTAATGGAATGGGTCATGTCAATCAGATCATTCAACTAATGATGTGACCTCGTTAATCAAATAACAACTCATTGTTCATGGTTAGGAAACATAACCATCTTTGATTAACGAGCTAGTCAAGTAGAGGCATACTAGTGACACTTTGTTTGTCTATGTATTCACACATGTATTATGTTTCCGGTTAATACAATTCTAGCATGAATAATAAACATTTATCATGATTATAAGGAAATAAATAATAACTTTATTATTGCCTCTAGGGCATATTTCCTTCACATATCTGCTGGACAAGGAGCACATGCCTATCTATCCAGACTTTTAGGACAACCAAGTGGTGATGGATGAAAATGAACCATCTTTTGTGCATGCACAAGCCAATAAGGAGAAGGCAAAGGCTGAAAAGGCTGCTAGGATGCCAACTACTGAAGAAGCAACTTAGTATCTTCTAAAGAGCAAGCAAGAGCAACTTGGCTACTTGATTGCCTCCACTCTGAGGATTGAGAAGGGACTAGCCACCCTGACTCAAAACAAAGGAGATCTTGGAGAGGATCGTGGAGCAAAAGTTCTATGACTTGGATGTGAAGGTGACTGAGATCCAGTCTGTTGTGGAGCAACTTCAGGATGATATGCAGGAGAGGAAGGGCAAGACAACCACTAATGCATTTGCCAGAGTTCCTAGAGCTCAAAGGTCTGCTGCAGTGCCTGTTCCAGACACCAGAGCCACTTCACCTGCACCAGCTACAGCTTCAGTGCCACCAGCTCTAGCACCTACTCCATCAGCTCCATCTACTTCGACTGAAGCCTTCGTTCTTGGAGTTATCCGAACACCACCACCTGAAGACCAAGCCTGAGACGATTTAAGTGCTATGCATTTTCTAGGAACTTTTTGGTAACTTGTTGCCAAAGGGGGGGAAAATGTATAGATCATAGGCTTCGAGAGAGAGCGTTGCTTTTTTATTCTCTCTTGCTTTGTTGGTTGAACTTTATTTGCTTGATTGAGATACTTTCTGTCTGTGTGATACTTGGATGATCATGTGTGTTTGATCATATGCTACATTAATGCTTGTTGGATGACATTATCATTTTATCCCTATATGATCATTCACTTTGCTTGGTGATGAGTGCATGTATTTAATTATTATCATTTTGAGCGCTCCACCAAGATGTATGTGACATGGAAGAGTAACCCATGAGCCCTAACTCTGTGCATTTGCAGTCCAAAGCAAATCATAAACTATGCACAAATTTAGGGGGAGCTCTTTCTTTTCACATACTTCTCAAAGTGACAATGTTTTTCACTCTTATTATCATTTGTCGAAGCTTTGATCTATATGTTGTCATCAATTACCAAAAAGGGGAGATTGAAAGTGCAACTATCCCTAGGTGGTTTTGGTAATTCCTAACAACATATAGCTCATTGAGCTAATGATATTCCAAGATTAACATTTCAGGAAAAGCTCAATGAATGGCATGGCATGGATGAGAAAGTGGACCCCTCAAAATACTAAGGACAAAAAGATTGGCTCAAGCTCAAAGCTCAAGACTCTACATTTTATATTTTAGTGATCCAAGATCACATTGAGTCTATAGGAAAAGCCAATACTATCAAGGAGGGATGAGGTGTTGCTTAATGGCTTGCTTGCTTCATAGTGCTTAGTGATATGCTCAAAACCCTCAACTACCTTCCCACATCCACATATGACCTAAACCAAAAGTCAAACTCGGCCTACCGATTCTTTCTATCCGGCGCCACCGAGTTTCAAATGTCATAGCCACTGCCACAAACCCTAGGCAAATCGGTCTCACCGATAGGGATTTCGTCACACGAGATGGGGTTGTAATCTCTCTGTTTCCCTTCATAATGTTTCGGTCCTACCGAGATGAGCGATCGGTCCCACCGAGATTGCAATGTAAACTCTCTGTTTCTCTTTCATAACATTTCGGTCCCACCGAAATGAGCGATCGGTCCCACCGAGTTTACCTGACCAACTCTCTGGTTAGCTTATTACCAAAATCGGTCCCACCGAGTTTGTGTAACGGTCACATCGAGATTACGTTATGCCCTAATCCCTAACCATATCGGTCCTACCGAGTTGCATCCCGAAAATCCTAACGGTCACTAGGTTTGCTAAATCGGTCCGACCGAGTTTCTCATTCGGTCTCACCGAGATTGGTAAATTGTGTGTAACGGTTAGTTTTTGTGTGGAGGCTATATATACCCCTCCACCCACTCTTCATTCATGGAGAGAGCCATCAGAACATACCTACACTTCCAATACACATTTTCTGAGAGAGAACCACCTACTCATGTGTTGAGGCCAAGATATTCCATTCCTACCATATGAATCTTGATCTCTAGCCTTCCCAAGTTGCTTTCCACTCAAATCTTCTTTCCACCAAATCCATATCCTGTGAGAGAGAGAGTTGAGTGTTGGGGAGACTATCATTTGAAGCACAAGAGCAAGGAGTTCATTATCAACACACCATTTGTTACTTCTTGGAGAGTGGTGTCTCCTAGATTGGCTAGGTGTCACTTGGGAGCCTCCGACAAAGATTGTGGAGTTGAACCAAGGAGTTTGTAAGGGCAAGGAGATCGCCTACTTCGTGAAGATCTACCGCTAGTGAGGCAAGTCCTTCGTGGGCGATGGCCATGATGGGATAGACAAGGTTGCTTCTTCATGGACCCTTCGTGGGTGGAGCCCTCCGTGGACTCGCGCAACCGTTACCCTCCGTGGGTTGAAGTCTCCATCAACGTGGATGTACGATAGCACCACCTATCGGAACCACGACAAAAACATCCGTGTCTCCAATTGCGTTTGAATTCTCCAAACCCTTCCCTTTACATTCTTGCAAGTTGCATGCTTTACTTTCCGCTGCTCATAGACTCTTTGCATGCTTGCTTGAATTGTGTTAAGATTGCTTAACTTGTGCTAAGATAGCTAAAATCTGCCAAAGACTAAAATTGGGAAAAGGATAGATTTTTATTTGGTCAAGTAGTCTAATCACCCCCCTCTAGACATACTTTCGATCCTACAAGTGGTATCAGAGCTTTGGTCTCCATTTGCTTTGATTTCCATAGCTTTTGGTAGTCATAGCCTTGGTTTCACAACCTAGGAGAGTATGGCGTCTAGCGAGGGAAATTATCACCGTAGAGGTCCTTACTTTGATGGCACTAATTTTGCTAGTTGGAAGCATAAGATGAAAATGCATATTCTTGGACATAACCCCGCCGTTTGGGCTATTGTGTGTGTTGGCTTGCAAGGTGAATTCTTTGATGGGAGAGAACCGAATCGTGAAGCTACCGCGGATGAGTTGAAGATGCTACAATACAATGCTCAAGCTTGTGATATCCTCTTCAACGGATTGTGCCCCGAAGAATTCAACAAAATCAGCCGTCTTGAGAATGCAAAGGAAATTTGGGATACTTTGATTGATATGCATGAAGGTACCGACTCCGTCAAGGAATCCAAGTTGGATGTGCTTCAAAGTCAACTTGACAAGTTCAAAATGAAGGATGGTGAAGGTGTCGCTGAAATGTACTCTAGGCTTGCTCTTATCACAAATGAGATTGCCGGCTTAGGAAGTGAAGAGATGACCGACAAATTCATCATCAAGAAGATCCTAAGAGCCTTGGATGGAAAATACGATACCGTATGCACATTGATCCAAATGATGCCAAATTACAAAGATCTCAAGCCAACGGAAGTCATTGGAAGAATTGTTGCTCATGAGATGTCACTCAAGGATAAGGAGGAGCTCCATAACAAGTCAAGTGGTGCTTACAAAGCCTCATGTGAAGCTCCCACATCATCAAGTGAGAAACAAACCTTCAATGAAGAATTGAGCCTAATGGTGAAGAACTTCAACAAGTTCTACAAGAATAGAAGCAAAGAGAGAAGTTCCAAGTCAAGGTCCTACAATGACAAAAGATCTTCTAGTCGAGAGCGAAACTGCTACAATTGTGGAAGACCCGGACACTACTCCAATGAGTGTACGGCTCCCCACAAGAGAAGAGAAGATTCTCCCAAAAGAAGAAGTAGAAGAGAAGAATCACCATCAAGGGAGAGAAGGAGTAGGGATGATCGATATGAACGAAGACCCTCCGACGAGAAGCAAGGATTCAGAAAGGAAGGACAAGTCATCAAGGAGCTACACAAAACGAAGACATCAAGCTCATGTTGGTGAATGGGTATCCGGCTCCGACTCCGACAATGACTCCGAGAGAAGCTATCACTCCGACTCCGAATATACTCAAGATGAAGGTGTTGCCGGTCTAGCACTTGTGTCAACCAACTCCTACGACATATTTGATTCACCAAATGAAGGAATTGGAAGATGCTTCATGGCCAAAGGTCCAAAGGTATCACACCCCGAGTATGTTGATTTCAATAGTGATGAAGATGACTTGTTAGGTGATGATGAGTTACTTGTTGACAACTATAGTGATGAATACTATGATGAAACGAATGACAATGATAAGGAGAAGATTGAGTCTCTAACTAAAGAACTAAACACTCTTAAGTTAGCTCATGAAACTATCTTAGGAGATCATCGAGAACTTTTAAGGACTCATGAGAAATTACGTTTTGAGAAGCTCAATCTTGAGCAAGAGCATGAGTTCTTAAAGGCAATCAATGATGATCTTCGCAAGAAAAGTTCTTCTTACATTGCCAAGCGTTTACTCTTATCCACTTACATGCCTCAAGTCAAGTCTAGTAACAAGAACAAGAAGGATTCTTCTTCTAGTAGTAACAATAATCATGCTAAATCCAATATTGTTGCTTCTAGTAGTTCTCTTGATTCCACTAATGATTCTCTTAGCCAAGTTACACTTGAGCAAGAAAATAGCTTATTGAAGGGAATTATAGAGAAAGGTGTTTACAAGAGCCTTGCTGGGAGTAAGCAATTCGAGGAAATTGTACGCAAGCAAGGAAGGCACCGGAAGAATCAAGGTATTGGTTTTGAACGAAAGTTCAATGCCAATGGAGTTGAGTGGGAAGAAGATCAATACCCCAAGACGAAGTTTGTTCCTCAACAAGAGAAGTATGATCCTACTTCCAAAGGGACACAAGCTCAAGATGATCTTCCACCACAAGACCACAAGCAAAAAGGCAAGGACAAGCTTCAAGAGGAAATTGATGCATTTGAAGAAGCTCCTAAGGCCTTGGTCAAGTGGGTTCCCAAGACTACATCAAGTTCCACTTCATCAAGTACAACTACAACTCCGAGGATTCCCACCAAGATGGTGTGGATCCCGAAGAAGAAGAACTAGAGAGTTCTTGAGGGTGACTCCGCCAACATACTTCACTCTTATCATTTTGGCAAAAACAAGTGCAATCAACTTCCACATCTTGCACTAGTTCAAGGAGTCACAAACCCTCTTGTTGGTAAGACAAGGGACAAGGTAACCTAAAGCTTTCATAAGACATTATCTTGTGTGTGCATCACTCTATGTCTATGGATACCCTTGTTTGTTCCTTGTGGGACTAACCCGTGTAGGTATTGAAAGTGCAACTCACTCCAAAGGATAGCTCCAAATGATCTACATCAACTTAGAGCATCCACATCTTCAACACCTACATGAAGTCATCATCGACAAAACCCAAGGTTAGTTCATCCCTCTTAGGGGGGATATCACATCTAGGGGGAGCTTTACTCTAACAATTGAGTTAAAGCAACTCTAATGGTGTGAACACAACAACGCTTTATGTAAAAGTGGTAACCCCACTTGTGCTTAAACGATGAGTATGACCTATGATCAAATGTTCTCATTTGACTCCTAAGTCAATATACTCATATATAGATGACCTAGTCATCGCCAATTGCTTGATAGATGCTAGAATTGTTTGTGCATGCTTTGCCACATATTTCATTTGCCATTTTATTGTGTGAGCATGTTGGTTGCATAATTTACTCATTCGAGGACATCCACTTGTTGTTTTGATTGATTGGTTTCCTTTTCTTTTGGCCAAGTGGATGGACAAGAATGCCTAAGAACCTTCTCTAGCTATCTATGCTTTTCTCGTCTCAAACTCTATTCATGCTGCATCACAAAATTTGATCAAGTCAGATTCGAACCACTCTGTGTGAGGAGCACTCGGAGTCCCCGATTCGTCATAGACTTAAACTTCCAAAACTTCTTTGTGCGTTTCGGTCTGACCGATTCACTCCATTTCGGTCATACCGAGATCACTAAGTCGATCTAGGTTTTCAATCTCGGTGCAACCGATTTGAACTTTTCGGTCACACCGAGTTCAGTAACTGCTTGCAGTTATGCATCTCGGTGCCACCGAGTTGTTCCACTCGGTCACACCGACAGGGTCGGGCTATATATACCACGGGTCAAATTTTGGAAAACTTTCCGAACCTCCTCGACCCGCGCTTAGCCCGCTCTGCCTCCAGGGTCTTCGGATCGTCTTCCTCGTCGCCAGCCGCCTCCTGCCGCTGGTCTCCGCCGCGTCAACGGGAATCAACCCCGCCTTGTCGCCGTAGCGAGTTCATCGCCGAACTAGGGTATGAACTCGATCACTCTGCTATCCCTATCTGATTCCTAGCACATTGTGTTCGCCATGTATCTTGCCACGATTGAGATCATTCTTATCAGTCAAAACACTCCGTAGTTTAGTCGTGAATTGAGAATTTAGGGTTAGGTTTCCGCCGAAACCATCACGGACCCACCGAGTTGTGGAACTCGGTACCACCGATTCGGCTCAGGTCATTGCACATGTGATTCTCGGTCTGACCGAGAATTGCAAATCGGTGTGACCGAGTTCAGGACTTTGTGAAACCCTAGCAGTCTCGGTGCCACCGAACTGTGACTCGGTCTGACCGAGTTCACTAGTTTAGGTTCCAAAAGCTGCTTCGGTATCACCGAGTTTACAAATCGGTTGATCCAAAATGCTTTCTGTGGAAAACTAAAACTAAGTTTTTGATTAATTCTTTTGCAAAAACCTCTAAATTTTGTGATGCTCATCCACTCTATCTCATCTATATCTATTCACAGGGTCTGCTGCCAGTGTTTGCAATATGTCTGATCATAGTGACAGCCAGAACAAGTCAGAGGAGCAGGTTCACTTGAGTGAGGGCACTAGTCCCTCTAGCAGCTCAGATGATGGCAGCAGGAGCACCCCAAGCAACTTACCCAAAGCTGCCACCAGGGCCAGCAAGAAAAGAACTTCAGAGTCAGAGGATGAGGACTATGTGGCTGAGGAAGAAGAAACCACCTCAAAGAGAAAAGTCCTGAAGAAGGAATATGGCACAACTGCTGCCACCAAGCCAGGCATGAAGCAAAAGGTTCCTGCCAAGAGAATTCCAATGTCTAAGGCCAGAGCATCTACTCAAGAGACTTTGGGATCTGCACCCAAAGAGCAGGTTGTGGCAGAGAAGAAGAGGAAAGAGAGGGTCAAGAAGACCACTGCTAGAGTGCTTGGGAGATCCTCAATCATGAGAGATTCTGAAGAGGAAGAGGAAGAAGATGCTGCACCAGCACCCAAAGCTCAGAAGCTTATGGGTGATGCCATCAGGGCAGGGGCTGTTCCATCTAAGCCTAAGACTGCTCCTAAGGCTGCTGCTCCAGCTCCAAAGCCAAAACCAAAGAGGAGCACCAGGAACATCCCTGCTGAGGAGAAGAACAAGGCCCAAGTGCCTGAAGCTGAATAGAAGAAGAAGATGATGAGTCACATGTCTTGAGGAAGCTGAAGCCAAAAATCCCAGATCACAATGATGCTCATCCAGTTGCTGAGAACATGAAGATCAGGAAGGACTCAGGTCTAAGGCTATGGAGAGAGTCTGATCCATATGCCACCAGGAGAAGGACTGCTTGTGGACTACAGGTTCCATACAAAGGAACAACAGGACTTCTATGAGACAGTGTTGCTTGACAAGAAGCCCATAGTGTGTGACATGAGATGGGTCGACTGGGACTACATCCAGGTGTACATGACAGTTTCAAGGCTTGTGGAGTCGATGAGTTTGTGGCTCAGAAGCTCACAAAATGGAATGATGAGCTCATCATGCAGTTCTACTCCACAGCTCATTTCTACCCAGATGGAAGGATTGTCTGGATGTCTGAAGGTACGAGGTACCAGTCCACGGTTGCTGAATGGGAAAGTTGATCAATGCCCCAAAAGAGAGTGAAGATGACTTGGATGTCTATGCCAACAAAGAAGGATCACAACACAATGGCACACATGTACAAGGAGATCCCAGATGCTGCTCTTGAGACACATAAGTTTGGATCTGTACATTACCTTCTGTCAGGCTTGCCAACCATCAACTGGATCCTCAGGCACACTCTCTTGCCAAAGTCAGGTGATCACAAGATGATCAGAGGCCATGCAATTAACTTGCTTCACATATTTGATGTCCCACAGAAGTTCAAAGTCATGAGCCTAATATTTGAAACTATCAAGAGGACAGCTGCAGATCAGAAGAGGAGTTGTGGGTATGCCACATAGATCCAGGAGCTGATCAACTCCAAGATGGGCACTGGTACATATTGTTGGGGAACGTAGTAATTTCAAAAAATTTCCTACGCACACGCAAGATCATGTGATGCATAGCAACGAGGGGGAGAGTGCTGTCTACGTACCCAACGCAAACCGACTGCGGAAGCGCTGACACGACGTAGAGGAAGTAGTCGTACGTCTTCACGATCCAACCGATCAAGCACCGAAACTACGGCACCTCCGAGTTCGAGCACACGTTCAGCTCGATGACGATCCCCGGACTCCGATCCAGCAAAGTGTCGGGGAAGAGTTCCGTCAGCACGACGGCGTGGTGACGATCTTGATGTACTACAGCAGCAGGGCTTCGCCTAAACTCCGCTACAGTATTATCGAGGAATATGGTGGCAGGGGGCACCGCACACGGCTAAGGAATAGATCACGTGGATCAACTTGTGTGTCTTTGGGGTGCCTCTACCTCAGTATATAAAGGAGCCAAGGGGGGAGGGGGCGCCGGCCAAGAGAGAGAGGCGCAGGAGGAGTCCTACTCCTTCCGGGAGTAGGACTCCCCCCCAATCCTATTCCAACTAGGACTCCCCAAGTGGGAAAGAGGGGAGAAGGGTGGCCGGCCACCTCTCCTAGTCCTAATAGGACTAGGGGAAGGGGGGAGGCGCGCAGCCCTTGTGGGCAGCCCTTTCACCTTTCCACTAAGGCCCATGAAGGCCCATATGGCTCCCGGGGGGTTCCGGTAACCTCCCGGTAACCCGGTAAAATCCCGATTTCACCCGGAACACTTCCGATATCCAAATATAGGCTTCCAATATATCAATCTTTACGTCTCGACCATTTCGAGACTCCTCGTCATGTCCGTGATCACATCCGGGACTCCGAACAACCTTCGGTACATCAAAATGCATAAACTCATAATATAACTGTCATCGTAACCTTAAGCGTGCGGACCCTACGGGTTCGAGAACAATGTAGACATGACCGAGACATGTCTCCGGTCAATAACCAATAGCGGGACCTGGATGCCCATATTGGCTCCTACATATTCTACGAAGATCTTTATCGGTCAGACCGCATAACAACATACGTTGTTCCCTTTGTCATCGGTATGTTACTTGCCCGAGATTCGATCGTCGGTATCCAATACCTAGTTTCAATCTCGTTACCGGAAGTCTCTTTACTCGTTCCGTAATCATCATCTCACAACTAACCTATTAGTTGTAATGCTGCAAGGCTTATGTGATGTGTATTACCGAGAGGGCCCAGAGATACCTCTCCGACAATCGGAGTGACAAATCCTAATCTCGAAATACGCCAACCCAACATCTACCTTTGGAGACACCTGTAATGCTCCTTTATAATCACCCAGTTACGTTGTGACGTTTGGTAGCACCCAAAGTGTTCCTCCGGCAAACGGGAGTTGCATAATCTCATAGTCATAGGAACATGTATAAGTCATGAAGAAAGCAATAGCAACATACTAAACGATCGGGTGCTAAGCTAATGGAATGGGTCATGTCAATCAGATCATTCAACTAATGATGTGACTCGTTAATCAAATAACAACTATTGTTCATGGTTAGGAAACATAACCATCTTTGATTAACGAGCTAGTCAAGTAGAGGCATACTAGTGACACTTTGTTTGTCTATGTATTCACACATGTATTATGTTTCCGGTTAATACAATTCTAGCATGAATAATAAACATTTATCATGATTATAAGGAAATAAATAATAACTTTATTATTGCCTCTAGGGCATATTTCCTTCACATATCTGCTGGACAAGGAGCACATGCCTATCTATCCAGACTTCGAGGACAACACTGTGGTTATGAATGAGGATGAACCATCTTCTGTGCACGCACAAGTCAAGAAGGAGAAGGCAAAAGCTGAAAAGGCTGCAAGGATGCCAACTACTGAAGAAGCATCTCAGTATCTCGTGAAGAGCAAGCAAGATCAGCTTGGTTACCTGATTGCATCCACTCTGAGGATTCAGAAGGGACTGGCCACCCTGACTCAAAACCAGGAGAGCTTGGAAAGAATCGTGGAGCAAAAATTCTATGACTTGGATGTGAAGGTAACCTGAGAATTAGTCTGTGTGGAGCAACCTTCAAGGATGATATGCAGGAGAGGAAGGGCAGACAACACTGATGCATTTGCCAGAGTGCCTAGAGCTCAGAGTCTGCTGCAATGCCTATTCCAGACCAAGCCACTTCATCTGCCACCAGCTACAGCTTCTGTGCCACCAGCTCAGCACCTACTCCATCAGCTCCATCTACTTCGACTGAGCCTTCGTTCTTGGAGTTATCAGACACCACCACCTTGAAGACCAACCTGAGAGACGATTTAGTGCTATGCATTTTCTAGGAACTTTTTGGGAACTGTTGCAAAGGGGAAGAAAATGTATAGATCATAGGCTTCGAGAGAGAGCGTTGCTTTTTATTGTCTCTTGCTTTGGTGTTTGAACTTTATTTGCTTTGCTTGTTTGAGATACTTTATGTCTACGTGATACTTGGATGATCATGTGTTTGATCATATGCTACCTTAATGCTTGTTGGATGACATTATCATTTTATCCCTATATGATCATTCACTTTGCTTGGTGATAAGTGCATGTATTTAATTATTATCATTATCATTTTGAGAGCTCCACCAAGATGTATGTGACATGGAAGAGTAACCCATGAGCCTAATTCTCTGTGCATTTGCAGTCCAAAGCAAATCATAAAGTATGCACAAATTTAGGGGGAGCTCTTGATTTTCACATACTTCTCAAAGCGACAATGTTTTTCACTCTTATTATCATTTGTCGAAGCTTTGATCTATATGTTGTCATCAATTACCAAAAAGGGGGAGATTGAAAGTGCAACTAGCCCTAGGTGGTTTTGGTAATTCCTAACAGCATATAGCTCATTGAGCTAATGCTATTCCAAGATTAATATTTCAGGAAAAGCTCAATGAATGGCATGGCATGGATGAGGAAAGTGGACCCCTCAAAATATTAAGGACAAAAAGATTGGCTCAAGCTCAAAGCTCAAGACTCTACATTTTATATTTTAGTGCCCAAGATCACATTGAGTCTATAGGAAAAGCCAATACTATCAAGGAGGGATGAGGTGTTGTTTAATGAGGTTCTTGCTTCATAGTGCTTAGTGATATGCTCCAAAACCCTCAACTACCTTCCCACATCCACATATGACCTGAACCAAAAGTCAAACTCGGCCCTACCGATTCTTTCTATCTGGCGCCACCGAGTTTCAAATGTCATAGGCACTGCCACAAACCCTAGGCAAATCGGTCTCACCGATAGGGATCTCGGTCACACCGAGATGGGGTTGTAATCTCTTTGTTTCCCTTTGTGACGTTTCGGTCCTACCGAGATGAGAGATCGGTCCCACCAAGATTGCAATGTACACTCTCTGTTTCTCTTTTGTAACATTTCGGTCCCACCGAAATGAGCGATCGGTCCCACTGAGTTTACCTGACCAACTCTCTGGTTAGCTTATTACCAAAATCGGTCCCACCGAGTTTGTGTAATAGGTCACACCGAGATTACGTTATGCCCTAACCCTAACCATATCGGTCCTACCGAGTTGCATCTTAGTCCCACCGAAAATCCTAATGGTCACTAGGTTTGCTGAATCGGTCTGACCAAGTTTCTCCATTCGGTCTCACCGAGATTGGTAAATTGTGTGTAACGGTTAGATTTTGTGTGGAGGCTATATATACCCCTCCACCCACTCTTCATTCATGGAGAGAGCCATCAGAACATACCTACACTTCCAATACACATTTTCTGAGAGAGAACCACCTACTCATGTGTTGAGGCCAAGATATTCCATTCCTACCATATGAATCTTGATCTCTAGCCTTCCCCAAGTTGCTTTCCACTCAAACCTTCTTTCCACCAAATCCACATCCTGTGAGAGAGAGTTGAGTGTTGGGGAGACTACCATTTGAAGCACAAGAGTAAGGAGTTCATCATCAACACACCATTTGTTACTTCTTGGAGAGTGGTGTCTCCTAGATTGGCTAAGTGTCACTTGGGAGCCTCCGACAAAGATTGTGGAGTTGAACCAAGGAGTTTGTAAGGGCAAGGAGATCGCATACTTCGTGAAGATCTACCGCTAGTGAGGCAAGTCCTTCGTG
>NC_053025.1:7255303-7265347 GCF_003073215.2 Triticum urartu
CTGAAGACGTACGACTACTTCCTCTACGTTGCGTCAACGCTTCCGCAGTCGGTCTGCGTGGGTACGTAGACAACACTCTCCCCTCTCGTTGCTATGCATCACATGATCTTGCGTGTGCGTAGGAAATTTTTTTGAAATTACTACGAAACCCAACAGTGGATCAGACCTAGGTTATTTATGTTGATGTTATATGCACGAGTAGAACACAAGTGAGTTGTGGGCGATATAAGTCATACTGCCTACCAGCATGTCATACTTTGGTTCGGCGGCATTGTTGGACGAGACGACCCGGACCAACATTACGCGTACGCTTACGCGAGACCGGTTCCCCCGACGTGCTTTGCACACAGGTGGCTTGCGGGCGACTGTCTCTCCAACTTTAGTTGAACCAAGTATGGCTACGCCCGGTCCTTGCGAAGGTTAAAACGGAGTCTATTTGACAAACTATCGTTGTGGTTTTGATGCGTAGGTGAGATTGGTTCTTGCTTAAGCCCGTAGCAGCCACGTAAAACTTGCAACAACAAAGTAGAGGACGTCTAACTTGTTTTTGCAGGGCATGTTGTGATGTGATATGGTCAAGACATGATGCTGAATTTTATTGTATGAGATGATCATGTTTTGTAACCAAGTTATCGGCAACTGGCAGGAGCCATATGGTTGTCGCTTTATTGTATGCAATGTAATCGCGTTGTAATGCTTTACTTTATCACTAAACGGTAGCGATAGTCGTGGAAGCACAAGCTTGGCGAGACGACAACAACGCTGCGATGGAGATCAAGGTGTCACGCCGGTGACGATGGTGATCACGACGGTGCTTCGGAGATGGAGATCACAAGCACAAGATGATGGCCATATCATATCACTTATATCGATTGCATGTGATGTTTATCTTTTATGCATCTTATCTTGCTTTGATTAACGGTAGAATTATAAGATGATCTCTCACTAAATTATCAAGTAGTGTTCTCCCTGAGTATGCACCGTTGCGAAAGTTCTTCGTACTGAGACACCACCTGATGATCGGGTGTGATAGGTTCTACGTTCAAATACAACGGGTGCAAAACAGTTGCACACGCGGAATACTCAGGTTAAACTTGACGAGCCAAGCATATACAGATATGGCCTCGGAACACGGAGACCGAAAGGTCGAGCGTGAATCATATAGTAGATATGATCAACATAACGATGTTCACCATTGAAAACTACTCCATCTCACGTGATGATCGGTTATGGTTTAGTTGATTTGGATCACGTGATCACTTAGAGGATTAGAGGGATGTCTATCTAAGTGGGAGTTCTTAAGTAATATGATTAATTGAACTTAAATTTATCATGAACTTAGTCCTGGTAGTATTTTGCAAATTATGTTAGATCAATAGCTCGCGTTGTTGCTTCCCTTGTTTATTTTGATATGTTCCTAGAGAAAATTGTGTTGAAAGATGTTAGTAGCAATGATGCGATTGGATCCGTGATCTGAGGTTTATCCTCATTGCTGCACAGAAGAATTATGTCCTTGATGCACCGCTAGGTGACAGACCTATTGCAGGAGCAGATGCAGACGTTATGAACGTTTGGCTAGCTCAATATGATGACTACTTGATAGTTTAGTGCACCATGCTTAACGGCTTAGAATCGGGACTTCAAAGACGTTTTGAACGTCATGGACCATATGAGATGTTCCAGGAGTTGAAGTTAATATTTCAAGCAAATACCCGAGTTGAGAGATATGAAGTCTCCAACAAGTTCTATAGCTAAAAGATGGAGGAGAATCGCTCAAGCAGTGAGCATGTGCTCAGATTGTCTGGGTACTACAATCGCTTGAATCAAGTGGGAGTTAATCTTCCAGATAAAATAGTGATGACAGAATTCTCTAGTCACCATCACCAAGTTAGTAGAACTTAGTGATGAACTATAATATGCAAGGGATGACAAAAACAATTCCCAAGCTCTTCGCGATGCAAAAATTGGTGAAGGTAGAAATCAAGAAAAACATCAAGTGTTGATGAGACAAGACCACTAGTTTCAAGAGAAAGGGCAAATGGAAGAAGGGGAACTTCAAGAAGAACGGCAAACAAGTTGCTGCTCAAATGAAGAAACCCAAGTCTAAACCTAAGCCTGAGACTAAGTGCTTCTACTGCAAAGGGACTCTGGTCACTAGAAGCGGAACTACCCCAAGTATTTGGTGGATAAGAAGGATGGCAAAGTGAACAAAGCTATATTTGATATACATGTTATTGATATGTACTTTACTAGTGTTTATAGCAACCCCTCGGTATTTGATACTGGTTCAGTTGCTAAGAGTAGTAACTCGAAACGGGAGTGCCAGAATGAACAGAAACATAAAGGGTGAAGAAAAAAAAAAAAAAAAAAAAAAAAAAAAAAAAAAAAAAAAAAAAAAAAAAAAAAAAAAAAAAAAAAAAAAAAAAAAAAAAAAAAAAAAAAAACAAGACTACTAAGGGTGAAGTTGACGATGTGTGTTGGAAGTAGTTCCAAGATTGATATGATCATCATCGCACACTCCCTATACTTTCGGGATTAGTGTTGAACCTTAAATAAGTGTTATTTGGTGTTTGCGTTGAGCATGAATATGATTTTATCATGTTTATTGCAATACATTTATTCATGTAAGTTAGAGAATAATTGTTGTTCTGTTTACATGAATAAAACCTTCTATGGTCATACACCCAATGAAAATGGTTTGTTGGATCTCGATCGTGGTGATACACATATTCATAATATTGAAGCCAAAAGATGCAAAGTTAATAATGATAGTGCAACTTATTTGTGGTACTGCCATTTAGGTCATATTGGTGTAAAGCGCATGAAGAAAATCCATGCTGATGGGCTTTTGGAATCACTTGATTATGAATCAGTTGATGCTTGCGAACCATGCCTCATGGGCAAGATGACTAAGACTCTGTTCTCCGGAACAATGGAGCGAGCAACTGACTTATTGGAAATAATACATACTGATGTATGCGGTCCGATGAGTGTTAAGGCTCACGGCAAGTATCGTTATTTTCTGAACTTCACAGATGATTTGAGCAGATATGGGTATATCTACTTGATGAAACATAAGTCTGAAACATTTGAAAAGTTCAAAGAATTTCAGAGTGAAGTGGAAAATCATCGTGACAAGAAAATAAAGTTTCTACGATCTGATCGCGGAGACAAATATTTGAGTTACGAGTTTGGTCTTCAATTAAAACAATGTGGAATAGTTTCACAAACTCATGCCACATGGAACACCACAGCATAATGGTGTGCCCGAACGTCATAACCGTACTTTATTGGATATAGTGCAATCTATGATGTCTCTTACCGATCTACCACTATCGTTTTGGGGTTATGCATTAGAGACAGCTGCATTCACGTTAAATAGGGCACCATCTAAATCTGTTGAGACGACACCGTATGAACTATGGTTTGGCAAGAAACCTAAGCTGTCGTTTCTTAAAGTTTGAGGTTGCAATGCTTATGTGAAAAAGTTTCAACCTGATAAGCTCAAACCCAAATCGGAGAAATGTGTCTTCATAGGATACCCAAAGGAACTATTGGGTACACCTTCTATCACAGATCCGAAGGCAAGACTTTTGTTGCTAAATTCGGGAAACTTTCTAGAGAAGGAGTTTCTCTCGAAAGAAGTGAGTGGGAGGAAAGTAGAAAACTTGATAAGGTAATTGTACCTTATCCCTTATTGGAAAGTAGTTCATCACAGAAATCTGTTCTTGTGACTACTACACCAATTAGTGAGGAAGATAATGATGATGATCATGTAAATTCAGATCAAGTTACTACCGAATCTCGTAGGTAAACCAGAGTAAGATCCGCACCAGAGTAGTACGGTAATCCTGTTCTGGAAGTCATGTTACTAGACCATGATGAACTTGCGAACTATGAGGAAGCGATGATGAGCCCAGATTCCGCGAAATGGTTTGAGGCCATGAAATCTGAGATATGATCCATGTATGAGAACAAAGTATGGACTTTGATGGATTTGCCCGATGATCGGCAAGCCATAAAAATAAATGGATCTTCAAGAGGAAGACGGACACTGATAGTAGTGTTATTATCTAGAATTGTCGCAAAAGGTTTTTCGACAAGTTCAAGGTGTTGACTACGATGAGAGATTCTCACTCGTATCTATGCTTTGTCCGAATCATGTTAGCAATTGCCACATTTTATGAAATCTGGCAAATGGATAAACAAAACTGAATTCCTTAATGGATTTATTGAAGAAGAGTTGTATACGATGCAACTAGAAGGTTTTGTCAATCCGAAAGGTACTAACAAAATGTGCAAGCTCCAGCGATCCATCTGTGAACTGGTGCAAGCATCTCGGAGTTGGAATATACGCTTTGATGAGTTGATCAAAGCGTATAGTTTTATACAGACTTGCGGTGAAGCCTGTATTTGCAAGAAAGTGAGTGGGAGCACTACGGCATTTCTGATAAGTATATGTGAATGACATATTGTTGATCGGAAATAATGTAGAATTATTCTGTAAAGCATAAAGGAGTGTTTGAAAGGAGTTTTTCAAAGAAAGACTTCAGTGAAGCTGCTTACATATTGAGCTTCAAGATCTATAGAGATAGATCAAGATGCTTGATAAGTTTTTCCAATGAGTACATACCTTGACAAGATTTTGAAGTAATTCAAAATGGAGCAGTCAAAGAAAGAGTTCTTGCCTGTATTACAAGGTGTGAAGTTGAGTAAGACTCAAAGCCCGACCACGGCAGAAGATAGAAAGAGAATGAAAGTCATTCCCTATGCCTTGGCCATAGGTTCTATAAAGTATGTCATGCTGTATACCAGATCTATTGTATACCCTGCACTGATTTGGCAAGGGAGTACAATAGTGATCTAGGAGTAGATCACTGGACAGCGGTCAGAATTATCCTTAGTAAATAAGGATATGTTTCTTTATGTAGTGAGAGTGACAAAAAGGTTCGTCGTAAAGGGTTACGTCGATGCAAGTTTTTGACACTGATCCAGATGATTCTAAGTCTCAATCTGGATACATATTGAAAGTGGGAGCAATTAGCTAGAGTAGCTCCGTGCAGAGCATTGTAGACATAGAATTTTGCAAAATACATACGGATCTGAATTTGGCAGGCCCGTTGACTAAGATTCTCTCACAAGCAAAACATGATCACACCTTAGTACTCTTGGGTGTTAATCACATAGCGATGTGAACTAGATTACTGACTCTAGTAAACCCTTTGGGTGTTGATCACATATCGATGTGAACTATGGGTGTTAATCACATGGTGATGTGAACTATTGTTGTTAAATCACATGGCGATGTGAACTAGATTATTGACTCTAGTGCAAGTGGGAGACTGAAGGAAATATGCCCTAGAGGCAATAATAAAGTTATTATTTATTTCCTTATATCATGATAAATGTTTATTATTCATGCTAGAATTGTATTAACCGGAAACATAATACATGTGTGAATACATAGACAAACTAGTGTCACTAGTATGCCTCTACTTGACTAGCTCGTTAATCAAAGATGGTTATGTTTCCTAACCATGAACAAAGTGTTGTTATTTGATTAACGAGGTCACATCATTAGTTGAATGATCTGATTGACATGACCCATTCCATTAGCTTAGCACCCGATCGTTTAGTATGTTCTATTGCTTTCTTCATGACTTATACATGTTCCTATGACTATGAGATTATGCAACTCCCGTTTGCCGGAGGAACACTTTGGGTGCTACCAAACGTCACAACGTAACTGGGTGATTATAAAGGAGCATTACAGGTGTCTCCAAAGGTAGATGTTGGGTTGGCGTATTTCGAGATTAGGATTTGTCACTCCGATTGTCGGAGAGGTATCTCTGGGCCCTCTCGGTAATGCACATCACTTAAGCCTTGCAAGCATTGCAACTAAATGAGTTAGTTGCGGGATGATGTATTACAGAACGAGTAAAGAGACTTGCCGGTAACGAGATTGAACTAGGTATTGGATACCGACGATCAAATCTCGGGCAAGTAACATACCGATGACAAAGGGAACAACGTATGTTGTTATGCGGTCTGACCGATAAAGATCTTCGTAGAATATGTAGGAGCCAATATGGGCATCCAGGTCCCGCTATTGGTTATTGACCGGAGACGTGTCTCGGTCATGTCTACATTGTTCTCGAACCCGTAGGGTCCGCACGCTTAAGGTTACGATGACAGTTATATTATGAGTTTACATGTTTTGATGTACCGAAGGAGTTCGGAGTCCCGGATGAGATCGGGGACATGACGAGGAGTCTCGAAATGGTCGAGACGTAAAGATTCATATATTGGATGATATGGTTAGGCCAAGGGGTCAAGCCCACAGGGCTATAAGTCGGTGCAAAAGGAGTTTTGCGGAGGCCAGGGGGCCAAACGCCGGAGACCCTGGCGTCTGGCCCTGGGCCAGACGCCGAGGCCCATGGCGTCTGGGCCAGACGCCAAGGATTGTGGCGTTTGGTCCTGGAGTCCGAGTGGGACTCTTGCCTTTCGGGCAAAACCGACTTTGAGGAGGCTTTTGCTCCAAGTTTCGACCCCAGGGCTCAACATATAAATAGAGGGGCAGGGCTAGCACCAAAGACACAACAAGTTGATCCACGTGATCTATTCCTTAGCCGTGTGCGGTGCCCCCAGCCACCATATTCCTCGATAATACTGTAGCGGAGTTTAGGCGAAGCCCTGCTGCTGTAAGTGCATCAAGATCATCACCACGCCGTCGTGCTGACGGAACTCTTCCCCGACACTTTGCTGGATCGGAGTCCGGGGATCGTCATCGAGCTGAACGTGTGCTCGAACTCGGAGGTGCCGTAGTTTCGGTGCTTGATCGGTTGGATCGTGAAGACGTACGACTACTTCCTCTACGTTGCGTCAACGCTTCCGCAGTCGGTCTGCGTGGGTACGTAGACAACACTCTCCCCTCTCGTTGCTATGCATCACATGATCTTGCGTGTGCGTAGGAAATTTTTTTGAAATTACTACGAAACCCAACAGCCAGGAGGCTTGGATGAGGCTGGGGATTAACATGTCTAGGTTAGAGGTAGCTAGGAGTTTAGTGGACACCCTGGTTTGGCTGTTGTGGCAAGCCCATAATGCAAACTCATGAGCATGCCAATTCTGTTCATGAACACCAAGGGCTTGACAGAATGCCAGTAGCTTCTAGGTATCTCCTCTGGTGGCCAAAGTCTCCAGTTTGGGGTCTCTTTAGATAATAAAGAGGGTGGCAAGGTTAGTTTGACAAAAACAAAAACTTGTTAGTGTAAGTTTTGCAAATTTCAGTTCTGGACAGAAAATGAAAGGCATTATTTCATGGACCAAAAATACTCCAATGGGTCCAATCTCCTGGACTTAAGGGTTTGGTAGAGTGGTCTATGAGCAGGAGAAAAATCATGGGTAAATTTTTGGGGTGTTACATCATATCATCACAAAGAGTCAATATAAGAGCTTTTCAGCAAGTCCACATACTCAACTATCATTTAGTCTTTCACAATTGCTAACACTCACGCAATACTTGGGTATGAAGTTTTAATCGAACACAGAGAAAGATAGGGGCTTATAGTTTTGCCTCCCAACCTTTTACCTCAAGGGTAATGTCAACAATAATAGTTCATGAAAACTCACATCCAATTAGCTATATATATCAGGATCTTTCCAACACACTGTGCTTGCCAAAGGATAAAATGTAAAAAGGAAAGGTGAAGATCACCATGACTCTTGTATGAAGTATAAGACAAGAATAAAAGATAGGCCCTTCGCAGAGGGAAGCAGAGGTTGTCATGTGTTTTTATGGTTGGATGCATGAAATCTTAATGCAAAAGAACGTCACTTTATATTGCCACTTGTGATATGGACCTTTATTATGCAGTCCGTCGCTTTTATTTCTTCCACATCACAAGATCGTATAAAGCTTATTTTCTCCACACTAATAAATCATACATATTTAGAGAGCAATTTTTATTGCTTGCAACAATGACAACTTACTTGAAGGATCTTACTCAATCCATAGGTAGATATGGTGGACTCTCATGGCAAAACTGGGTTTAAGGATATTTGGAAGCACAAGTAGTATCTCTACTTGGTGCAAAGAATTTGGCTAGCATGAGGGGGAAAGGCAAGCTCAACATGTTGGATGATCCATGACAATATAATTTATTTCAGATGTAAGAAAACATAACCCATTATGTTGTCTTCCTTGTCCAACATCAACTTTTTAGCATGTCATATTTTAATGAGTGCTCACAATCATAAAAGATGTCCAAGATAGTATATTTATATGTGAAAACCTCTCTTTCTTTATTACTTCCTATTAATTGCAACGATGACCAAAACTATGTTTGTCAACTCTCAACAACTTTTATTCATCATACTCTTTATATGTGAAGTCATTACTCTCCATAAGATCCATATGATTCTCTTATTTTTTTCTATTCTTCTCTTTATTTTTATTCCTCTAGATCATAGCAAGATAATCAGCCCTTGACTCATAACTAATCTTTATTATATATAGCTCACGGACTCGATTACATAGAAGGATCATAAAGCAAAACTCAAAACTAAATCATACTAAAACTTTATTCTACTAGATCAAGATATTACCAAAAGGATCGAACTAAGAAAAACGTAAAGATAAAAGTGTGATGGTGATACGATACCGGGGCACTCCCCCAAGCTTGGCAGTTGCCAAGGGGAGTGCCCATACCCGATACTCAGTTCTCCTTTGGTGGTAGTGATGATGGAGTTGTTGATGATGTAGGCTTGTCGTCCATCTTCCAAGGCATAGGCTCACCATCATAGAAGGATGATCGAGTCTCGGGATCCTCGAATCTGCAGCCAAACTCATCCTCTTGAATCTATATTCATACTCACAGTTTTGGTTTTGCAGGTCATAGATCTGGGCTTGGAGGTGCTCGATTTTCTCGTGAAGCTTGAAGATGGCTCCCCAATGTCCTTGGCATCCAGCTTGTGATTGTTGGTGAACTCGCGATCATCATGTGGTTGGCATCGAGTCCGTTCCACCATCCCCTGGCACTTGAAAACTTGTTGCTCCATTGCTTCGAGTCTTGTCTCCACGCTTCCGGTCCTCCTTGGTCCCTCAACATCGCGGATGTGCAGCACCCCCTCACGCAACTCAATGGTTTGAGGGTGTTGCAGCACCTCCGCGAGGTAGGGGTTGATGACCCTCTCGAAAAACTTGTCCTTGGGGGCGCTTGAAGACGTCATGGTGATCTAGATCTGTCAGAAAAACAGACTCGAAACAAACAGAGATATTTGCGTGGTACGGTGGTCAAAACCTTCGGGAGATTATATAATGAATTTTTACCGACCAAAAGAAGTATCATGCAAGAAAACGGAGTCCGGAGGGCAGGTGCCCACGAGGTAGGGGGCATGCCCTCCACCCTCGTGGATGCCTCGTGTCCTTTCCGGACTGCTTCTATTTTCCTATTTTCTTAAATATTCCAAAACGGAGAAAAATGCTATTAGAACTGTTTTGGAGTCGGTTTACTTACCGTACCACATACCTCTTCCTTTTTGGAGGCTGAAACGTTCTGGAAAGTGTCCCTTATATACTCCTCCGGGTTACGGTTTCAATAACATTAGTTTCAACATTTATAGGGTTCCTGAGATATAATGTTTGATTCTTTGACCGTTCACCACCCTCGGATTTGTGCCTTCGAAGTTGTTGATTTTTATGGCACCGGAACGATAGACCTCCTCGATAACGTAAGGACCTTCCCATTTAGAGAGGAGTTTGCCTGCAAAAAATCTTAAATGAGAGTTGTATAACAATACATAATCACCTACATTAAACTCACGTTTTTGTATCCTTTTGTCATGCCATCTTTTAACTTTTTCTTTAAACAGTTTGGCATTCTCATAGGCCTTGGGTTCTCCATTCATCAAGTGAGCTAATGTCAAAAGCCTCTTCTCACCGGCAAGTTTGAAATCATAATTGAGCTCTTTAATAGCCCAATATGCCTTATGTTCTAGTTCGAGAGGTAAGTGACATGCTTTTCCATAAACCATTTTATACGG
>NC_053025.1:7266744-7367037 GCF_003073215.2 Triticum urartu
CTTCGTGATGAACTATGACATGCAAGGGATGGAGTTGATCCTGAAGCTGTTCGCGGTGCTTAAAACCGCAACAAGTAGAAATCAAGAAGGAGCATCAAGTGTTGATGGTTTAACAAGACCACTGGTTTCAAGAAGGGCAAGGGCTAGAAGGGAAACTTCATGGATGACAAACCAGTTGCCGCAACAGTGAAGGAACCCAAGGTTGAACCCAAACCCGAGACTAAGTGCTTCTATTGTAAGGGGAATGGTCACTGGTAGCGGAATTACCCCAAATGCATGGTAGATAAGAAGGCTGGAGACTTCAACAAAGTATATACGTGTTATTAACGTGTACCTCGCTAGTACTCCTGGTAGCACCTGGGTATTGAATACCGGTTCAGTTGCTATTATTGGTGACTTGAAGCAAAATCTACGGACTAAATGGAGAATGGCTAAGGGCGAGGTGACGATGTGTGTTGGAAGTGTTTCCAAAATTGATGAGATCACCATCGCACGCTCCATCTGCCTTCGAGATTAGTATTGAACCTAGATGAATGTTATCAGGTGTCTACATTGAGCATGAATATGATTAGATCATGTTCATTGCAATACGGTTATTCATTTAAGTTAGAGAATACTGGTTATTCTGTTTACATGAATAATACCTTTCATGGTCATGCACCCTATGTGAATGGTTCATTGAATCTCGGTCATGGTAATACACATGTTCACGCCAAAAGATGCAGAGTTAATAATGATAGTACCACTTTCTTGTGGCACTGCCGCTTAGGTCATATTGGCGTAAGATGCATGAAGAAACTCCATATCGATGGATGTTTGGAGTCACTTGATTTTAAATCGCTTGACGCATGCGAGCCATGCCTCATGGGAGGATGACTAAGACCCCGTTTTCAGGTACAATGAAACGGGCAAGTGACTTGTTGGAAATCATACATGCTGATGCGTGTGATCCAATGAGAATTGAAGCGTGCGGTGGATATCGCTATTTTCTCATCTTCACTGACGATTTGAGTAGATATAGGTATATTTACTTAATGAAACACAAGTATGAAACGTTTGAAAAGTTCAAGCGATTTCAGAGTGAAGTTAAGAATCATCATAACAAGAAGGTCATGTTCCTACGATCTGATCAAAAGGGGATTTTCTGAGTTATGAGTTTGGCAATCACTTAAGACATTGTGGAGTTGTTTCATAGTTGAAGCCACCTGGAACACCACAAGGTAATGGTGTATCCGGACGTCGTAATCGAACCTTATGAGATATGGTGCGATCTATGATGTCTCTTACCGATCTACCATTTTCATTTTGAGGTTATGCGTTAGAGACAGCTGCATTCACTTTAGATAGGACACCATCTAAGTCCGTTGAGACGACGTCGTATGAACATTGGTTTGGCAAGAAACCAAAGTTGTCGTTTCTTAATGTTTGGGGCTGCGATGCTTAAGGCTGCAGCCGGAGAAGCTCGAACCCAAAGCGGACAAACACATCTTCATAGGATACCCAAAGGTGACAGTTGGGTATACCTTCTATCTCAGATCCGAGGGCAAATTGTTCGTCACTAGGAACGGTTCCTTTCGCGAGAAGGAGTTTCTCTCGAAAGAATTGAATGGGAGGAAGATAGAACTTGATGAAGTTGTCGAACCTTTACTTCAACCAGAGAGTGATGCAACACAGAAAGATGTTTTCTGTGGTGCCTACGTCTGTTGAATAGGAAGTTAATGATAGTGATCATGAAGCTTCGGATCAAGTTGCTATCGAACCTCGTAGGTCGACAAGGATATGTACTACTCCTGAGTGGTACGGTAATCCTGTCTTAGATATCATGTTGTTAGACAACAATGAACCTACGAGCTATGGAGAAGCGATGGTGGGCCCGTATTCCGACAAATGGTTAGAAGCCATAAAATCCGAGATAGGATCCATGTATCAGAACAAAGTATGGACTTTGGTGGACTTGCCCGATGATCGGCAAGCCATTGAGAATAAATGGATCTTTAAGAAGAAGACAGACGTGGACGTTAATGTTACCGTCTATGAAGCTCGACTTGTGTCAAAGAGTTTTTCACAAGTTCAAGGAGTTGACTACGATGAGATTTTCTCACCCATAGCGATGCTTAAGTCCGTCGGAATCATGTTAGCATTAGCTGTATTTTTCGATTATGAAATCTGACAGATGGATGTCAAAAACAAGTTTTCTTACCAGTTTTCGTAAGAAAGAGTTGTATGTGATACAATCAAAGTTTTGTCGATCCTAAGGATGCTAAAAGGTATGCTAGCTCCAGCAATCCTTCTATGGACTAGAGCAAGCATCTCGAAGTCAGAGTACATGCTTTGATGGAGTGATCAAAGCTTTTAGGTTTATACAATGTTTGCTAGAAACTTGTATTTACAAGAAAGTGAGTGGGAGCACTACAACATTTCTGATAAGTATATGCGGATGACATATAGTTGATCCGAAATAATGTAGAATTTCTGGAAAGCATAAATGGTTGTTTGAAGAGTGATTTTCAAAGGAAGACCTGGATAAAGCTGCTTACATATTGGGCATCAAGATCTATAGAGATATATCAAGACGCCTGATGATACTTTCAAAGAACGCACACCTTGACATGTTTTTGAAGGAGTTCAAAATAGATCAATCAAAGAAGGGGTTCTTACCTGAGTTGTAAGGTGTGAAGTTGAGTAAGACTCAAAGATTGACCACGGCAGAAGAAAGAGGAAGGACGGAGGTCGTCCCCTATGCTTTTGTCATAGGCTCTATACGGTATGCCATGCTGAAGTACCGCACCTGATGTGTGCCTTGCCACATGTCTAGCAAGAGGGTACAAAGGTGATCTAGGAGAGGATCACCAGATAGCGGTCGAAATTATCCTTAGAGGAATAAGGAAATGTTTCTCGGTTTTGGAGATGATAAAGAGTTCGACATAAAGAGTTACGTCGATGCAAGCTTAACACCTATCCGGATAGCTCTGAGTAGAGATACCGGATACGTATAATGGAGCAACAATTTGGAATAGCTCCAAGTGGAACGTGGTAGCAGCATCTACGATATGACATAAAGTTTTGCGAAATACATAGGGATCTGAATATGGCAAGACCCGTTGACTACAACCTCTCTCACAAGCATAATATGATCAAACCCAGAACTCTTTGAGTGTTTATCACATAGTGATGTGAACTAGATCATTGAGTCTAGTAGACTCTTGGATGTTGGTCACATGGCGATGTGACCTGTGAGTGTTAATCACATGGCGATGTGAACTAGATTATTGAGTCTAGTGCAAGTGGGAGACTGTTGGAAATATGCCCTAGAGGCAATAATAAATTGGTTATTATTATATTTCCTTGTTCATGATAATCGTTTATTATCCATGCTAGAATTGTATTGATAGGAAACTCAGATACATGTGCGGATACATAGACAACACCATGTCCCTAGTAAGCCTCTAGTTGACTAGCTCGTTGATCAATAGATGGTTACGGTTTCCTGACCATGGACATTGGATGTCGTTGATAACGGGATCACATCATTAAGAGAATGATGTGATGGACAAGACCCAATCCTAAGCCTAGCACAAGATCGTATAGTTCGTCTGCTAAAGCTTTTCTAAATGTCAAGTATCTTTTCCTTAGACCATGAGATTGTGCAACTCCCGGATACCGTAGGAATTCTTTGGGTGTACCAAACGTCACAACGTAACTGGGTGGCTATAAAGGTGCACTACGGGTATCTCCAAAAGTGTCTGTTGGGTTGGCACGAATCGAGACTGAGATTTGTCACTCCGTGTAAACGGAGAGGTATCTCTGGGCCCACTCGGTAGGACATCATCATAATGTGCACAATGTGACCAAGGAGTTGATCACGGGATGATGTGTTACGGAACGAGTAAAGAGACTTGCTGGTAACGAGATTGAACGAGGTATGGGGATACCGACGATCGAATCTCGGGCAAGTAACATGCCGATAGACAAAGGGAATTGAATACGGGATTGATTGAATCCCCGACATCATGATTCATCCGATGAGATCATCGTGGAACATGTGGGAGCCAACATGAGTATCCAGATCCCGCTGTTGGTTATTGGCCGGAGAGGTGTCTCGGTCATGTCTGCATGGTTCCCGAACCCGTAGGGTCTACACACTTAAGGTTCGGTGACGCTAGAGTTGTTATGGGAAATAGTTGTGGTTACCGAAGGTAGTTCGGAGTCCCGGATGAGATCCCGGACGTCACGAGGAGTTCCGGAATGGTCCGGCGGTGTTCCGGGGGTATCAGGCTATGGCCAGCATGACCGAAAGGTGTTTCGGGAGCCCCGGCAAGTGTGGGAGGGCCTCATGGGCCAAAGGGGAAGGGGCAAACTAGACCACTAAGGGGTGGTGCGCCCCCCACACCCTTTCCCACGTTACTTGGGGAGGTGGGGCGCCTCCACCTGGCTTGGGAGGCAAGCCTCCACCTGCTTGGCTTTGGGGGCAAGTCTTCCTAGGATTTTCCCTAGGGAGATCCAATCTGCCCTAGCCGCCGCCCCTTGGGGGAAACCCTAGGGCGCCTCCCCCTTTCCCCTTGCCCCTATATATAGTGAAAGGGTGGGAGGGCAGCCGTACCTCTTCCCTGGCGCAGCCCTCCCTCCTCCTACCTTCTCCTCCTCCTCCATGGTGCTTGGTGAAGCCCTGCCGGAGAACCACAAGCTCCTCCGCCACCACGCCGTCGTGCTGTTGGACTTCTCCCTCAACTTCTCCTCTCCCCTTGCTGGATCAAGAAGGAGGAGACGTCCCCGGGTTGTACGTGTGTTGAACGCGGAGGCGCCGTCCGTTCGGCGCTTGATCGGATCTTCCGCGATTTGAATCGCCGCGAGTACGACTCCATCAACCGCGTTCTTGTAACGCTTCCGTGTCGCGATCTACAAGGGTATGTAGATGCACTCCCCTTCCCCTCGTTGCTAGATTACTCCATAGATTGATCTTGGTGATGCGTAGAAAATTTTAAATTTCTGGTACGATCCCCAACAGACGACACCGTATGAACTATTGATATGATCATCATCGCACACTCCCTATACTTTCGGGATTAGTGTTGAACCTAAATAAGTGTTATTTGGTGTTTGCGTTAAGCATGAATATGATTTGATCATGTTTATTGTAATACGGTTATTCATTTAAGTAAGAGAATAAATTGTTGTTCTGTTTACATGAATAAAACCTTATATGGTTACACACCCAATGAAAATAGTTCGTTGGATCTCGATCGTAGTGATACACATAATCATAATATTGAAACCAAAAAGATGCAAAGTTAATAATGATAGTGCAACTTATTTGTGGCACTGCCGTTTAGGTCATATTGGTGTAAAGTGCATGTAGAAACTCCATGCTGATGGGATTTTGGAATCACTTGATTGTGAATCACTTGATGCTTGCGAACCATGCCTCATGGGCAAGATGACTAAGACTCCGTTCTCCGGAGCGAGCAACTGACTTATTGGAAATAATACATACTGATGTATGCGGTCCGATGAGTGTTAAGGCTCACGGCAAGTATCGTTATTTTCTGAACTTCACAGATGATTTGAGCAGATATGGGTATATCTACTTGATGAAACTTAAGTCTGAAACATTTGAAAAGTTCAAAGAATTTCAGAGTGAAGTGGAAAATCATCGTGACAAGAAAATAAAGTTTCTACGATCTGATCGCGGAAACAAATATTTGAGTTACGAGTTTGGTCTTCAATTAAAACAATGTGGAATAGTTTCACAAACTCATGCCACGTAGAACACCACAGCATAATGGTGTGTCCGAACATCATAACCGTACTTTATTGGATATAGTGCAATCTATGATGTCTCTTACCGATCTACCACTATCGTTTTGGGGTTATGCATTAGAGACAGCTGCATTCATGTTAAATAGGGCACCATCTAATCCGTTGAGACAACGCCTTATGAACTGTGGTTTGGCAAGAAACCAAAGTTGTCGTTTCTTAAAGTTTGGGGTTGTGATGCTTATGTGAAAAAGTTTCATCCTGATAAGCTCAAACCCAAATCGGAAAAATGCGTCTTCATAGGATACCCTAAAGAAAATGTTGGGTACACCTTCTATCACAGATCCGAAGGCAAGATATTCGTTGCTGAGAATGGATCCTTTCCAGAGAAGGAGTTTCTCTTGAAAGAAGTGAGTGGGAGGAAAGTAGAAAACTTGATAAGGTAATTGTACCTTCTCCTTTATTGGAAAGTAGTTCATCACAGAAATTTGTTCCTGTGACTCCTACACCAATTAGTGAGGAAGCTAATGATGATGATCATGTAACTTCAGATCAAGTTACTACCGAACCTTGTAGGTAAACCAGATTGAGATCCGCACCAAAGTGGTACGGTAATCCTATTCTGGAGGTCATGTTACTTGACCATAACGAACCTACGAACTATGAGGAAGCGATGATGAGCCCAGATTCCGCTAAATGGTTTGAGGCCATGAAATCTGAGATATGATCCATGTATGAGAACAAAGTATGGACTTTGATGGATTTGCCCGATGATCGGCAAGCCATAAAAATAAATGGATCTTCAAGAGGAAGACGGACGCTGATAGTAGTGTTATTATCTACAAAGCTAGAATTGTCGCAAAAGGTTTTCGACAAGTTCAAGGTGTTGACTACGATGAGAGATTCTCACTCGTATCTATGCTTAAGTCTGTCCGAATCATGTTAGCAATTGCCGCATTTTATGAAATCTGGCACATGGATAAACAAAACTGCATTCCTTAATAGATTTATTAAAGAAGAGTTGTATATGATACAACCAGAAGGTTTTGTCAATCCTAAAGGTGCTAACAAAATATGCAAGCTCCAGCGATCCATCTATGGACTGGTGCAAGCATCTCGGAGTTGGAATATACACTTTGATAAGTTGATCAAAGCATATAGTTTTATACAGACTTGCGATAAAGCCTGTATTTACAAGAAAGTGAGTGGGAGCACTACAACATTTCTGATAAGTATATGTGAATGACATATTGTTGATCGGAAATAATGTAGAATTATTCTGCAAAGCATAAAGGAGTATTTGAAAGGAATTTTTCAAAGAAAGACCTCGGTAAAGCTGCTTACATATTGAGCATCAAGATCTATAGAGATAGATCAAGACGCTTGATAAGTTTTTTCAATAAGTACATACCCTGACAAGATTTTGAAGTAGTTCAAAATGAAACAGTCAAAGAAAGAGTTCTTGCCTGTGTTGCAAGGTGTGAAATTGAGTAAGACTCAAAGCCCGACCACGGCAGAAGATAGAAATAGAATGAAAGTCATTCCCTATGCCTCAGCCATAGGTTCTATAAAGTATGTCATGATGTGTACCAAATCTATTGTATACCCTACACTGTGTTAAGCAAGGGAGTACAATAATGATCTAAGAGTAGATCACTGGACAGCGGTCAAAATTATACTTAGTGGAATAAGGAAATATTTCTCAATTATGGAGGTGACAAAAAGGTTCGTCGTAAAAGGTTACGTCGATGCAAGTTTTGACACAGATTTGGATGACTCTAAGTCTCGATCTAGATACATATTGAAAGTGGGAGCAATAAGCTAGAGTAGCTCCGTGCAGAGCATTGTTGACATAGAAATTCGCAAAATACTTACGGATCTGAATGTGACAGACCCGTTGACTAAAATTATCTCACAAGCAAAACATGATCACACCTTAGTACTCTTTGGGTGTTAATCACATAGCAATGTGAACTAGATTACTGAATCTAGTAAAACCTTTGGGTGTTGATCACATATCAATGTGAACTATGGGTGTTAATCACATGGTGATGTGAACTATAGCTGTTAAATCACATGGCGATGTGAACTAGATTATTGACTCTAGTGCAAGTGGGAGACTGAAGGAAATATGCCCTAGAGGCAATAATAAAGTTATTATTTATTTCCTTATATCATGATAAATGTTTATTATTCATGCTAGAATTGTATTAACCGGAAACATAATACATGTGTGAATACATAGACAAACTTAGTGTCACTAGTATGCCTCTACTTGACTAGCTCGTTAATCAAAGATGGTTATGTTTCCTAACCATGAACAAAGTGATGTTATTTGATTAACGAGGTCACATCATTAGTTGAATGATCTGATTGACATGACCCATTCCATTAGCTTAGCACCCGATCGTTTAGTATGTTGCTATTGCTTTCTTCATGACATATACATGTTCCTATGACTATGAGATTATGCAAACTCACGTTTTCCGGAGGAACACTTTGTGTGCTACCAAACGTCACAACGTAAATGGGTGATTATAAAGGAGCATTACAGGTGTCTCCAAAGGTGGATGTTGGGTTGGCGTATTTCGAGATTAGGATTTGTCACTCCGATTGTCGGAGAGGTATCTCTGGGCCCTCTCGGTAATGCACATCACATAAGCCTTGCAAGCCATTGCAACTAATATGTTAGTTGCGGGATGATGTATTACGGAACGAGTAAAGAGACTTGCCGGTAACGAGATTGAACTAGGTATTGGATACCGACGATCAAATCTCGGGCAAGTAACATACCGATGACAAAGGGAACAACGTATGTTGTTATGCGGTCTGACCGATAAAGATCTTCGTAGAATATGTTAAGCCAATATGGGCATCCAGAGTCCCGCTATTGGTTTATTGACCGGAGACGTGTCTCGGTCATGTCTACATTGGTTCTCGAACCGTAGGGTCCGCACGCTTAAATGTTACGATGACAGTAATTATGAGTTTATGCATTTTGATGTACCGAAGTTAGTTCGGAGTCCCGGATGTGATCACGGACATGACGAGGAGTCTCGAAATGGTCGAGACATAAAGATTGATATATTGGAAGCCTATGATTTGGATATCGGAAGTGTTTCCGGGTGAAATCGGGATTTTACCGGAGTACCGGGAGGTTACCGGAACCCCCCGGGAGCTAAATGGGCCATGATGGGCCTTAGTGGAAAATAGAAGAGGCAGCCCTACATGGGCTGTGCGCCTCCCCTTTCCCCTAGTCCTATTAGGACTAGGAGAGGTGGCCGGCCCCCTCTCTCTCTTTTCCCCCTCAGCGAATCCTATTCCAACTAGGATTGGGGGGGGAGTCCTACTCCCGGTAGGAGTAGGACTCCTCCTGCGCCCTCCTCCTGGCCGGCGCCCCCCTCCCCCTTGGCTCCTTTATATACTGAGGCAGAGGCACCCCAGAAACACACAAGTTGATCCACGTGATCTATTCCTTAGCCGTGTGCGGTGCCCCCTGCCACCATATTCCTCGATAATACTGTAGCGGAGTTTAGGCGAAGCCCTGCTGCTGTAGTTCATCAAGATCGTCACCACGCCGTCGTGCTGACGGAACTCTTCCCCGACACTTTGCTGGATCGGAGTCCGGGGATCGTCATCGAGCTGAACGTGTGCTCGAACTCGGAGGTGCCGTAGTTTCGGTGCTTGATCGGTTGGATCGTGAAGACGTACGACTACTTCCTCTACGTTGTGTCAGCGCTTCCGCAGTCGGTCTGCGTTGGGTACGTAGACAACACTCTCCCCTCTCGTTGCTATGCATCACATGATCTTGCGTGTGCGTAGGAAATTTTTTGAAATTACTACGAAACCCAACATTTCGACCGCCGCACTTCTTACCACACCTCCCTTCCGATGAAGTGTGAGTAGTTTACCTCAGACCTTCGGGTCCATAGTTAGTAGCTAGATGGCTTCTTCTCTCTTTTTCGATCTCAATACAATGTTCTCCCCCTCTCTTGTGGAGAACTATTCGATGTAATCTTCTTTTTGCGGTGTGTTTGTTTGAGACCGATGAATTGTGGGTTTATGATCAAGTCTATCTATGAACAATATTTGAATCTTCTTTGAATTCTTTTATGTATGATTGGTTATCTTTGCAAGTCTCTTCGAATTATCAGTTTGGTTTGGCCTACTAGATTGGTTTTCTTGCAATGGGAGAAGTGCTTAGCTTTGGGTTCAATCTTGCGGTGTCCTTTCCCAGTGACAGTAGGGGCAGCAAGGCACGTATTGTATTGTTGCCATCGAGGATAACAAGATGGGGTTTTTATCATATTGCATGAATTTATCCCTCTACATCATGTCATCTTGCTTAAGGCGTTACTCTGTTTTTTAACTTAATACTCTAGATGCATGCTGGATAGCGGTCGATGAGTGGAGTAATAGTAGTAGATGCAGGCAGGAGTCGGTCTACTTGTCTCGGACGTGATGCCTATATACATGATCATACCTAGATACTCATAACTATGCTCAATTCTGTCAATTGCTCAACAGTATTTGTTCACCCACCGTAGAATACTTATGCTCTTGAGAGAAGCCACTAGTGAAATCTATGGCCCCCGGGTCTATTCTCATCATATCAATCTTCCATCACTTTATTATTTTTTTGACTAACTACTGCAAGGCACACTCACAGTCCTTTATTCCAAATAAAGCAATAGTCCAGTACAAGTTAAACTATATACAAAAAAAAGAAACAAAAGAGGGCCAAGAGAGGCAAACTTACCTAAACCTACCTATACAAAGAAGAACTCAAGGCAACCCATCCAACCAGGCTAGAAGGAGGGGTCTAACATGAGCCTTAACTCTATGAGAAAGCAAAGTTAGGTCATGTACAAATTTACAACGCCAAGCACTAAACGTAGATCGTTCCCCTCTGAAAGTCCTTCCATTCCGAAGAGTATCCAAATGTTCCAAGCTGCTGTGAACACCACCTCAAAGAAAAAGCATTTAGCAAATCTTTGTCTGGCCAAAGAAATGCATTGATGGACATTAGAACCACCAGACCAGTCAATCTGCAAATAAGTCCAGATCCTTATACTGAAGTTGCACAGGAAAAAATAGGTGTTGACGATCCTCATAAATATGCTGGTGGCACAACACACAAAGATTATCAGCATCCCCAGCCCGCCAGTGCCTCCTCACCAGCAGGTCCTTGGTGTTGAGCCTGTCAAAGAATAGGAGCCAGGCAAAAACCTTGATTTTCAGCGTACATAGACTACTCCATAACCATTTGCAAGGCTAAATGGTGACCATATGAGAGTGCATGATGGAGTAGTAGCTCTTTCATGTGTAAGCTCCCGTGGGTCCTACCCAAGACCAAACATCATTAGCCAACGGGTCCCTATCCAAATTGTTCACCCAGACGGTGAGCGAATCAAGTTCAATAGCAGCCTGCTGGGAAATAGGCAACTGAAAGAAAGAGGCCCTATCATGACTGTCAATGAAATCTGCCACAGAAATCTTATCATCCAAAGCATAAGAGAACAACCGAGGCAATCTTTGACTCAAAGGCATGGTTGAACCACCCAAATTCCAGGCATCAGACCAGAACAAAACCGAGTCCCCTTTGTTAACTGAAACAGAGGCAACAGCTCTGTAATTATCAGCTAACTTAGAAATATCCTTCCACCAAAAGGAGCCACAAAGAACAGTGGCATGAGGGACAACTCCATCATAGTATGAATCCCACAACAAGGATACCCAGGGTATATCCGCTTTATTGTAGAATTTATGTAAGTGTTTAATGAGGAGCCCTTGGTTCTGAAGCTGCAGGTTGATGACCCCCAAACCTCCTTTTTCCTTGGGTCTACAAACCATATCCCACGCAGCAAGGGATTGCCTCGGTGTATCAGAGTTTCCTCTCCAAAGACATTGGCGCATAATCCACTCTAATTGCTTGATGATGCCAGGTGGAATGGATAGGGAGCAGAGGAAGTATATAGGCATGGACGAAAGAACCGATCTCAGCAACTGGAGTCTGCAACCTTGGTTCAACATAGCTAAACTTGCAGCCAAACACCTCTCAAGTGAATCCACCAAAGGCATCAGCTCAAGGATCGTGGGCTTGGTCGTTCCCAAGGGGAGGCCAAGATAGGTGAATGGCAGTGATCCTAGAGTACATTGAAAGACCTGAGAAAGCCGAAGAGCCTCAGCTTCAGGGACATTAATAGGTACCATCATGGATTTAGCAAAGTTTACTCTGAGACCAGTAGATTCAGCAAAAACCTGCAACATATCTCTGAGGGCTACGAGCTGGCCTTCATCCGCAGGAAGTAGCATTATAGTATCATCAGCATACTGGATTATTGGAAAATCCTTGTCATTGCAATCAATCGGCAGAGAGAGAATACCATCAAGCAACATCTTGTTAACAACCGACTACAACAGGTCTGCTGCCAAAACAAAAAGAAATGGAGAAAAAGGGTCCCCTTGCCTAACCCCATGCTTACACTTAAAGTGATTGCTGGGGATGTCGTTAAGAAGTACCTGAGAGTCACCAGAGGAAAAAAATTCCTTGACCCAACCAATCCATTTGGGGGGAAAACCTTATGCCATAAGCAGAGCTAAAATGGCCTCATGCTCAACAGTATCAAAAGCCTTAGCAAAATCCAACTTTAAGAGAATGGTTGGTTTCTTTGATTGCTTGCACTGATTTATTATTGCTTTTGCTTTTTTACTTTGCCTCTTTTATTTTACTTTGCATCTTTATATCAAAAATACCAAAAATATTATCTATCATCTCTATCAGATCTCACTCTCGTAAGTGACCGTGAAGGGATTGACAACCCCTAATCGCGTTGGTTGCGTTGAGCTATTTGTTTTGTGTAGGTATGAGGGACTCGCGCGTAGCCTCCTACTGGATTGATACCTTGGTTCTCAAAAACTGAGGGAAATACTTACTCTACTCTGCTGCATCACCCTTTCCTCTTCAAGGAAATCCAACGCAGTGCTCAAGAGGTAGCAGGAAGATTTCTGGCGCCGTTGCCGGGGAGTCTACGCAAAAGTCAACATACCAAGTACCCATCACAATCCCTTATCTCTCGCATTACATTATTTGCCATTTGCCTCTCGTTTTCCTCTCCCCCACTTCACCCTTGCCGTTTTATTCGCCCTCTCTTTTTTCCTTGCTTTTCGCTTGCTTGTCATTATGGCTAGTCTTATATCTTCTCCGTTGTCTCCCGAGAATGAAGTTCTAAATTTTAAGCAAAGGGAGGGAGAAAATCTAAAAGATGCTTGGTATAGAATTTGCAATGCTCAAAATAGATCTACCAGGAAGCAATCTACTTCAGTTCTTCTTGCAATTTTTATGTAGGTGCTAATCCTTGGTATAGATATATCCTTGATACCATTACCGGAGGGAATTTCTTGGGTAGCCACACTTTTGACTCTTATAATGCTATGATAGATTTATTTGGCTCACCACCTCTTTTGGTTAATGGAACTATGTTAACTTTGGAGCATGTAATGCAAAGACTTGAAATTATTGAAAATAAAGTTGCTACCGTAGAGTTAATTGAAAATCTAGATAAAAAGATCCACAACCAAATTACCCAATATGGATCTAAGGTAGGAGTCACTTTGAAAAATATTAAGGAGAAGGAACCCATAGTTAATGAGAGAATAAATCAAGATTCCACTAGAATCGATAAACTTGAGGGTATCATTACCAACTTGGGAACCGCTTTTTCTTCCGTAAAGAATACTCCAAGTCCTCCTACTAAAATTGCCAAGCTTATGTATGTTCCTAAAAATAAGGGTGAATCCTCTAGTAAGGAAACTGCGGATCTTAAATCTATAAGTATTCATCCCAATCTTTTTGCTATCATTAAGGAACCATTTGCTACAAATGAATTTTTCGATCTTGTGCCTAAAAGTTTGATAATTACTAGAAAGAAAGAAAATTCTAAGGAAGGTAGATGCCTCATTGAAGAATTTCCTACCAAAGATGGCAATACCTAGATCTATCCTTGCTTTTATGCCTAGCTAGGGGCGTTAAACGATAGCGCTTGTTGGGAGGCAACCCAATTTTATTTTTAGTTTTTTGCTTTTTTCTTCTGTTTAGGAATAAATAATCCATCTACCTTCTGTTTAGATGTGGTTTTATGTTTTAATTAGTGTTTGTGCCAAGTTAAACCTATAGGATCTTCTTGGATGATAGTTATTTGATCTTGCTGTAATTTCCAGAAACTTTCTGTTCACGAAAACAATTGTTAAAAATCACCAGAACGTGATAAAATAGTGATTCCAATTGCTGCTGATCAATAAAAAATTTCCTAGGTCTTCCTATTTTGGCTGATTTTTGGAGTTCCAGAAGTTTGCGTTAGTTACAGATTACTACAGACTGTTCTGTTTTTGACAGATTCTGTTTTTCGTGTGTTGTTTGCTTATTTTGATGAGTCTATGGCTAGTAAAATAGTTTATAAACCATAGAGAAGTTGGAATACAGTAGGTTTAACACCAATATAAATAAAGAATGAGTTCATTACAGTACCTTGAAGTGGTCTTTTGTTTTCTTTCGCTAACGGAGCTCACGAGATTTCTGTTGAGTTTTGTGTTGTGAAGTTTTCAAGTTTTGGGTGAAATCTTTTGATGGATTATGGAACAAGGAGTGGCAAGAGCCTAAGCTTGGGGATGCCCATGGCACCCCCAAGATAATCCAAGGACACCAAAAAGTCAAAGCTTGGGGATGCCCCGGAAGGCATCCCCTCTTTCGTCTACTTCCATCGGTAATTTACTTGGAGCTATATTTTTATTCACCACATGATATGTGTTTTGCTTGGAGCGTCTTGTATGATTTGAGTCTTTGCTTTTTAGTTTACCACAATCATCCTTGCTGTACACACCTTTTGAGAGAGCCATACATGATTGGAATTTGATAGAATACTCTATGTGCTTCACTTATATCTTTAGAGCATGGTGGATTTGTTTTATAGAAACTATTGATCTCTCATGCTTCACTTAGATTATTTTGAGAGTCTTAAATAGCATGGTAATTTCTTAAATAATCCTAATATGCTTGGGATTCAAGAATAGTAAAACTTTCTTATGAGTGTGTTGAATACTATGAGAAAAGTTTGATGCTTGATAATTATTTTGAGATATGAAGATGGTGATATTAGAGTTCATGCTAGTTGAGTAGTTGTGAATTTGAGAAATACTTGTGTTAAAGTTTGTGATTCCCGTAGCATGCACGTATGGTGAACCGTTATGTGATGAAGTCGGAGCATGATTTATTTATTGATTGTCTTCCTTATGAGTGGCGGTCGGGGACGAGCGATGGTATTTTCCTACCAATCTATCCCCCTAGGAGCATGCGTGTAATACTTTGCTTTGATAACTTCTAGATTTTTGCAATAAGTATATGAGTTCTTTATGACTAATGTTGAGTCCATGGATTATACGCACTTTTCCCATCCTTCCACCATTGCTAGCCTCTCTAATACCGCGCACTTTTCGCCGGTATCATACACCCACCATATACTTCCTCAAAACAGCCACCATACCTACCTATCATGGCATTTCCATAGCCATTCCGAGATATATTGCCATGCAACTTTCTTGTTGGAAATATGCCCTAGAGGCAATAATAAATTAGTTATTATTATATTTCCTTGTTCATGATAATTGTCTTTATTCATGCTATAATGTATTATCCGGAAATCGTAATACATGTGTGAATACATAGACCCAATGTCCCTAGTAAGCCTCTAGTTGACTAGCTCGTTGATCAATAGATGGTTACGGTTTCCTAACCATGGACATTGGATGTCGTTGATAACGGGATCACATCATTAGGAGAATGATGTGATGGACAAGACCCAATCCTAAGCCTAGCACAAAGATCGTATAGTTCGTATGCTAAAGCTTTTCTAATGTCAAGTATCATTTCCTTAGACCATGAGATTGTGCAACTCCCGGATACCGTAGGAGTGCTTTGGGTGTATCAAACGTCACAACGTAACTGGGTGACTATAAAGGTGCATTACAGGTATCTCCGAAAGTGTCTGTTGGGTTGGCACGAATCGAGACTGGGATTTGTCACTCCGTGTAAGCGGAGAGGTATCTCTGGGCCCACTCGGTAGGACATCATCATATGCGCAATGTGACCAAGGAGTTGATCACGGGATGATGTGTTACGGAACGAGTAAAGAGACTTGCCGGTAACGAGATTGAACAAGGTATAAGGATACCGACGATCGAATCTCGGGCAAGTAACATACCGCTAGACAAAGGGAATTGTATACGGGATTGATTAAGTCCTTGACATCGTGGTTCATCCGATGAGATCATCGTGGAACATGTGGGAGCCATCATGGGTATCCAGATCCCGCTGTTGGTTATTGACCGGAGAACGTCTCGGTCATGTCTGCATGTCTCCCGAACCCGTAGGGTCTACACACTTAAGGTTCGGTGACGCTAGGGTTATAGAGATATTAGTATGCGGTAACCCGAAAGTTGTTCGGAGTCCCGGATGAGATCCCGGACGTCACGAGGAGTTCCGGAATGGTCCGGAGGTAAAGAATTATATATAGGAAGTGCTATTTCGGCTATCGGGACAAGTTTCGGGGTCACCAGTATTGTACCGGGACCACCGGAAGGGTCCCGGGGGTCCACCGGGTGGGGCCACCTACCCCGGGGGGCCACATGGGCTGTAGGGGTGTGCCTTGGCCTATATGGGCCAAGGGCACCAGCCCCAAGAGGCCCATGCGCCAAGAGAGAAAAAAGGGGAGAGTCCTACAAGGGGAAGGCACCTCCGAGGTGCCTTGGGGAGGATGGACTCCTCCCCACCCTTGGCCGCACCCTTCCTTGGAGGAAGGGGCAAGGGCTGCGCCTCCCCCTCTCCCTTGGCCCTATATATAGTGGGGAAAAATGAGGAGCAAACCAATCTAAGGCCTGGCGCCTCCCTCTCCCTCCCGTGACACATCTCCCTCCTCCCGCAGCGCTTAGCGAAGCCCTGTTGGAATCCCGCTACTTCCACCATGCCGTCGTGCTGCTGGATCTCCATCAACCTCTCCCTCCTCCTTGCTGGATCAAGGCATGGGAGACGTCTCCGCTTCATACGTGTGTTGAACGCGGAGGTGCCGTCCGTTCGGCGCTAGGATCATCGGTGATTTGAATCACGACGAGTACGACTCCATCAACCCCGTTCTCTTGAACGCTTCCGCGCGCGATCTACAAGGGTATGTAGATCCACTCCTCCCTCGTTGCTAGATGACTCCATAGATAGATCTTGGTGACATGTAGGAAAATTTTGAATTTATGCTACGTTACCCAACAGTGGCATCATGAGCTAGGTCTATTGCGTAGATTCTATGCACGAGTAGAACACAAAGAAGTTGTGGGCGTTGATTTTGTTCAATATGCTTGCCGTTACTAGTCTTATCTTGATTCGGCGGCATCGTGGGATGAAGCGGCCCGGACCGACCTTACACGTACTCTTACGTGAGACTGGTTCCATCGACTGACATGCACTAGATGCATAAGGTGGCTAGCGGGTGTCTGTCTCTCCTACTTTAGTCAGATCGGATTCGATGAAAAGGGTCCTTATGAAGGGTAAATAGCAATTGGCATATCACGTTGTGGTCTTTGCGTAGGTAAGAAACGTTCTTGCTAGAAACCCATAGCAGCCACGTAAAACATGCAAACAACAATTAGAGGACGTCTAACTTGTTTTTGCAGGGTATGCTATGTGATGTGATATATGGCCAAAAGGATGTGATGAATGATATATGTAATGTATGAGATTGATCATGTTCTTGTAATAGATGATCATGGAGCCCCAAGATGGAGATCAAAGGAGCTACATGATATTGGCCATATCATGTCACTATTTGATTGCATGTGATGTTTATCATGTTTATACATCTTATTTGCTTAGAACGACGGTAGTAAATAAGATGATCCCTCATAATAATTTCAAGAAAGTGTTCCCCCTAACTGTGCACCGTTGCTACAGTTCGTCATTTCGAAGCACCACGTGATGATCGGGTGTGATAGATCCTTACGTTCACATACAACGGGTGTAAGACAGATTTACACACGCAATACACTTAGGTTGACTTGACGAGCCTAGCATGTGCATAGACATGGCCTCGGAACATAGAAGACCGAAAGGTCGAGCATGAGTCGTATAGAAGATACGATCAACATGAAGATGTTCACCGACGTTGACTAGTCCGTTTCACGTGATGATCGGACACGGCCTAGTTGACCCGGATCATGTAATCGCTTAGATGACTAGAGGGATGTCTATCTGAGTGGGAGTTCATACGATGAACTTAATTATCCTGAACATGGTCAAAAAGGATTTTGCAAATTATGTCGTATCTCACGCTTTAGTTCTACTGTTTAGTTATGTTCCTAGAGAAAAATTAGTTGAAAGTTGATAGTAGCAATTATGCGGACTAGGTCCGTAAACTGAGGATTGTCCTCATTGCTTTATAGAAGGCTTATGTCCTTAATGCACCGCTCAGTGTGCTGAACCTCGAACGTTGTCTGTGGATGTTGCGAACATCTGACATACACGTTTTGGTAACTACATGATAGTTCAGTTAAACGGTTTAGAGTTGAGGCACCAAAGACGGTTTTGAAACGTCACGAAACATATGAGATGTTTTGAGGGCTGAAATTGGAATTACAGGCTCGTGCCCACGTCAAGAGGTATAAGACCTCCGACGATTTTTCTAACCTGCAAACTAGGGAGAAAAGCTCAATTGTTGAGCTTGTGCTCAGATTGTCTGAGTACAACAATCGCTTGAATCGAGTGGGAGTTAATCTTCCAAATGAGATAGTGATGTTTCTCCGAAGTCATTACCACCAAGCTGATAGAGCTTCGTGATGAACTATAATATATCAGGGACATATATGATGATCCTTGAGATATTCGCGATGTTAGACACCACAAAAGTAGAAATCAAGAAGGAGCATCAATTGTTGATGGTTTGTGAAACCTCTAGTTTCAAGAAGGGCAAGGGCAAGAAGGGATACTTCGTGAAACGGCAATTCAGCTGCTGCTCTAGTGAAGAAACCCAAGGTTGAACCCAAACCTGAGACTAAGTGCTTCTGTAATAAGGGGAACAACCACTGGAGCAGAATTACCCTAGATACTTGGTAGATAAGAAGGCTGGCAAGGTCGATAGAAGTATATTGGATATACATTGTGTTGATGTGTACTTTACTAGTACTCCTAGTAGCACCAGGGTATTAGATACCGGTTCGGTTGCTAAGTGTTAGTAACTCGAAATAAAAGCTACGAAATAAACGGAGACTAGCTAAAGGTGAGCTGACGATATGTGTTGGAAGTGTTTCCAATGTTGATATGATCAAGCATCGCACACTCCCTCTACCATCGAGATTGGTGTTTGCGTTGAGCATAGACATGATTGGATTATGTCTATCGCAATACGGTTATTCATTTAAGGAGAATAATGGTTACTCTGTTTATTTGAATAATACCTTCAATGGTTTTACACCTAAAATGAATGGTTTATTGAATCTCGATCGTAGTGATACACATGTTCATGCCAAAAGATAGTAATGATAGTACCACCTACTTGTGGCACAGCCACGTAAGTCATATCGGTATAAAACGCATGAAGAAGCTCCATGTTGATGGATCTTTGGACTCACTCATATTTGAAAAGTTTGAGACATGTGAACCATGTCTATTGGTGTGTATGCATGAAGAAACTCCATGCAAATGGACCGTTTTGTACTCGCTTGATTTTGAATCACTTGAGACATGCAAATCATACCACATGGGCAAGATGACTGAAAGCCTCGTTTTCAGTAAAATGGAACAAGAAAGCAAATTGTTGGAAGTAATACATTTTGATGTGTGCAGTCCAATGAGTGCTGAGGCATGTAGTGGATATCGTTATGTTCTTTCTTCACAGATGATTTGAGTAGATGTTGAGTACATTTACTTGATGAATCACGAGTCTGAATTATTGAAAGGTTCAAGTAATTTCAGTGTGAAGTTGAAAGATCGTCGTGACAAGAGGATAAAAAAAATCTATGATATGATCATAGAGATGAATATCTGAATTGCGAGTTTGGCACAGAATTTAGACACTGTGGAAATTGTTTCACAACTGATACAGCCTGGAACACCATAGTGTGATGGTGTGTCCGAACATCATAACTGCACCCTATTGGATATGATGCATACCATGATGTCTCTTATCAAATTACCACAATGGTTTATGGGTTAGGCATTAGAGACAACCACATTCACTTTAAAAGGGGCACCACGTAATTCTGATGAGATGACACCATATGAACTATGGTTTAGAGAAACCTAAGCTGTCATTTCTTAAAAGTTTGGGGCTGCGACGCTTATGTGAAAAAGTTTCAGGCTGATAAGCTCGAACCCAAAGCGGATAAATGCATCTTCATAGGACACCCAAAACAGTTGGGTATACCTCCTGTCTCAGATCCGAAAGCAATAAGGGATTGTTTCTAGAATCGGGTCCTTTCTCGAGGAAAAGTTTCTCTCGAAAGAATTGAGTGGGAGGATGGTGGAGACTTGATGAGGTTATTGAACCGTTACTTCAACTAGTGTATAGCAGGGCACAAAGAGTTGTTCCTGTGTCACCTACACCAATTGAAGTGGAAGCTTATGATATTGATCATGAGACTTCGGATCAAGTCACTCCCAAACCTCGTAGGATGACAAGGATGCGTACTACTTCAGAGTGGTACGTAATCCTGTCTTGGAAGTCATGTTGCTAGACAACGATGAACCTACGAGCTATGGAGAAGCGATGGTGGGCCTGGATTCCGATAAATGGCTCGAGGCCATAAAATCCGAGAGAATCCATGTATGAAAACAAAGTGTATACTTTGGCAGAACGGCTCGATGGTCGTAAGGCTGTTGAGTACAGATGGATTTTAAAAGGAAGACGGACAATGATGGTAAATGTCACCATTAAGAAAGCTCGACTTGTCGTTAAGATGTTTTCTGACAAGTTCAAGGAGTTGACTACGGTGAGATTTTCTCACTCGTAGCGATGCTAAGAGTCTGTTGGAATTATGTTAGCGATTACTGCATTATTTATGAAATCTTGCAGATAGGATGTCAAAACATTGTTTCCTCGACGATATTCTTGAGGAAAGGTTGTATGTGATACAACCGGAAGGTTTTGTCAATCCTGAAAGATGCTAATAAGTAAGCAAAGCTCTAGCAATCCTTCTAAGGACTGGAGTAAGCATCTCGGAGTTGGAATGTATGCTTTGATGATGATCAAAGATTTTGGGTGTATACAAAGTTTATGAGAAACTTGTATTTCCAAAGAAGTGAGTGGGAGCACTATAGAATTTCTGATAAGTATATGTTTTAACATATTGTTGATCAGAAATGATGTAGAATTTCTGGAAAGCATATAGGGTTATTTGAAAGGTGTTTTTCAATGTAAAACCTGGATTAAGCTACTTGAACATTGAGCATCAAGATCTATAAGGATAGATCAAAACGCTTAAAAGTACTTTCAAATGAGCACATGCCTTGACGTGATCTTGAAGGTGTTCAAGATGGATCAGTCAAAGAAGGAGTTCTTGCCTGAGTTGTAAGGTATGAAGTTAAGACTTAAAGCTCGACCGCGGCAGAATAGAGAGAAAGGACGAAGGTCATCCCCTATGCTTAATACATAGGCTCTACAGTATGCTATGCTGTGTACCGCACCTGAAGTGTGCCTTGCCATGAGTCAGTCAAGGGGTACAAGAGTGATCCAAGAATGGATCACGGGACAGCGGTCAAAGTTATCCTTAGTAACTAGTGGACTAAGGAATTTTCTCGATTATGGAGGTGGTAAAAGAGTTCGTCGTAAAGAGTTACGTCGATGCAAGCTTAACACCTATCCGGATAGCTCTGAGTAGAGATACCGGATGCATATAATGGAGCAACAATTTAGAATAGCTCCAAGCAGAACAGTTATTTGGAATAGCTCCAAATAGAGCATGGTAGCTACATCTAGGAGATGACATAGAGATTTGTAAAGCACACACGGATCTGAAAGGTTCGGACCCGTTGACTAAAACCTCTCTCACAAGCAACATGATCAAACCTAGAACTCATTGAGTGTTAATCACATAGTGATGTGAACTAGACTACTGACTCTAGTAAACTCTTGGGTGTTAGTCACATGGCGATGTGACCTGTGAGTGTTAATCACATGGCGATGTGAACTAGATTATTGACTCTAGTGCAAGTGGGAGACTGTTGGAAATATGCCCTAGAGGCAATAATAAATTAGTTATTATTATATTTCCTTGTTCATGATAATTGTCTTTATTCATGCTATAACTGTATTATCCGGAAATCGTAATACACGTGTGAATACATAGACCATAATCTGTCCCTAGTAAGCCTCTAGTTGACTAGCTCGTTGATCAATAGATGGTTACGGTTTCCTAACCATGGACATTGGATGTCGTTGATAACGGGATCACATCATTAGGAGAATGATGTGATGGACAAGACCCAATCCTAAGCCTAGCACAAAGATCGTATACTTCGTATGCTAAAGCTTTTCTAATGTCAAGTATCATTTCCTTAGACCATGAGATTGTGCAACTCCCGGATACCGTAGGAGTGCTTTGGGTGTATCAAACGTCACAACGTAACTGGGTGACTATAAAGGTGCATTACAGGTATCTCCGAAAGTGTCTGTTGGGTTGGCACGAATCGAGACTGGGATTTTTCACTCCGTGTAAGCGGAGAGGTATCTCTGGGCCCACTCGGTAGGACATCATCATATGCGCAATGTGACCAAGGAGTTGATCACGGGATGATGTGTTACGGAACGAGTAAAGAGACTTGCCGGTAACGAGATTGAACAAGGTATAAGGATACCGACGATCGAATCTCGGGCAAGTAACATACCGCTAGACAAAGGGAATTGTATACGGGATTGATTAAGTCCTTGACATCGTGGTTCATCCGATGAGATCATCGTGGAACATGTGGGAGCCATCATGGGTATCCAGATCCCGCTGTTGGTTATTGACCGGAGAACGTCTCGGTCATGTCTGCATGTCTCCCGAACCCGTAGGGTCTACACACTTAAGGTTCGGTGACGCTAGGGTTATAGAGATATTAATATGCGGTAACCCGAAAGTTGTTCGGAGTCCCGGATGAGATCCCGGACGTCACGAGGAGTTCCGGAATGGTCCGGAGGTAAAGAATTATATATAGGAAGTGCTATTTCGGCCATCGGGACAAGTTTCGGGGTCACCGGTATTGTACCGGGACCACCGGAAGGGTCCCGGGGGCCCACCGGGTGGGGCCACCTGCCCCGGGGGGCCACATGGGCTGTAGGGGTTGTGCCTTGGCCTATATGGGCCAAGGGCACCAGCCCCAAGAGGCCCATGCGCCAAGAGAGAAAAAAGGGGGAGAGTCCTACAAGGGGAAGGCACCTCCGAGGTGCCTTGGGGAGGATGGACTCCTCCCCACCCTTGGCCGCACCCTTCCTTGGAGGAAGGGGCAAGGGCTGCGCCTCCCCCTCTCCCTTGGCCCTATATATAGTGGGGAAAAAGGAGGAGCAAACCAATCTAAGGCTTGGCTCCTCCCTCTCCCTCCCGTGACACATCTCCCTCCTCCCGCAGCGCTTAGCGAAGCCCTGTTGGAATCCTGCTACTTCCACCATGCCGTCGTGCTGCTGGATCTCCATCAACCTCTCCCTCCTCCTTGCTGGATCAAGGCATGGGAGACGTCTCCGCTCCGTACGTGTGTTGAACGCGGAGGTGCCGTCCGTTCGGCGCTAGGATCATCGGTGATTTGAATCACGACGAGTACGACTCCATCAACCCCGTTCTCTTGAACGCTTCCGCGCGCGATCTACAAGGGTATGTAGATCCACTCCTCCCTCGTTGCTAGATGACTCCATAGATAGATCTTGGTGACACGTAGGAAAATTTTGAATTTATGCTACGTTACCCAACACTTTCCACCGTTCCGTTTATTATGACACGCTCCATCATTGTCATATTGCTAGCATGATCATGTAGTTGACATCGTATTTGTGGCAAAGCCACCATTCATAATTCTTTCATACATGTCACTCTTGATTCATTGCATATCCCGGTACACCGCCGGAGGCATTCATATAGAGTCATATTTTGTTCGAAGTATCGAGTTGTAAATGTTGAGTTGTAGGAAAAATAAAAGTGTGATGATCATCATTTTTAGAGCATTGTCCCAAGTGAGGAAAGGATGATGGAGACTATGATTCCCCCACAAGTCGGGATGAGACTCCAGACGAAAAAAAAGAGGCCATGAAAAAAAAAGAGAAAAGGCCCAAATAAAAAAATGAAAATGAGAGAAAAAGAGAGAAGGGACAATGTTACTATCCTTTTACCACACTTGTGCTTCAAAGTAGCACCATGATCTTCATGATAGAGAGTCTCTCATTTTGTCACTTTCATATACTAGTGGGAATTTTTCATTATAGAACTTGGCTTGTATATTCCAATGATGGGCTTCCTCAAAATGCCCTAGGTCTTCGTGAGCAAGCGAGTTGGATGCACACCCACTTAGTTTCTTTTGTTGAGCTTTCATATACTTATAGCTCTAGTGCATCCGTTGCATGGAAATCCCTACTCACTCACATTGATATCTATTGATGGGCATCTCCATAGCCCGTTGATACGCCTAGTTGATGTGAGACTATCTTCCCCTCTTTTTGTCTTCTCCACAACCAACATTCTATTCCACATATAGTGCTATATCCATGGCTCACGCTCATGTATTGCGTGAAGATTGAAAAAGTTTTGAGAATGTACAAAGTATGAAACAATTGCTTGGCTTGTCATCGGGGTTGTGCATGATTTAAATACTTTGTGTGGTGAAGATAGAGCATAGCCAGACTATATGATTTTGTAGGGATAACTTTCTTTGGCCATGTTATTCTGAGAAGACATAATTGCTTTGTTAGTATGCTTGAAATATTATTATTTTTATGTCAATATGAACTTTTATCTTGAATCTTTCGGATCTGAATATTCATACCACAATTAAGAAGAATTACATTGAAATTATGCCAAGTAGCACTCCGCATCAAAAATTCTCTTTTATCATTTACCTACTCGAGGACGAGCAGGAATTAAGCTTGGGGATGCCTGATACGTCTCCAACGTATCTATAATTTTTGATTGCTCCATGCTATATTATCTACTGTTTTGGACCATATTGGGATTTATTTTCCACTTTTATATTACTTTTGGGACTAACCTATTAACCGGAGGCCCAGCCCAGAATTGATGTTTTTTGCCTATTTTAGTGTTTCGGAGAAACAGAATATCAAATGGAGTCCAAACGGAATGAAACCTTCGGGAACGTGATTTTCTCATCAAATAAGACCCAGGAGACTTGGACCCTCCGTCAAGAAAGCCATGAGGCGGTCACGAGGGTGGAGGGCGCCCCCCTAGGGCGCGCCCCCTGCCTCGTGGGCCCCTCGAAGCTCCACCGACGTACTCCTTCCTCCTATATATACCTACGTACCCCCAAACGATCAGATACGGAGCCAAAAACCTAATTCCACCGCCGCAACTTTCTGTATCCACGAAATCCCATCTTGGGGCCTGTTCCGGAGCTCCGCCGGAAGGGGAATCGATCACGGAGGGCTTCTACATCATCATCATAGCCCCTCCGATGGAGTGTGAGTAGTTTACCTCAGACCTTCGGGTCCATAGTTAGTAGCTAGATGGCTTCTTCTCTCTTTCTGAATCTCAATACAATGTTCTCCCCCTCTCTCGTGGAGATCTATTCGATGTAATCTTCTTTTTGCGGTGTGTTTGTTGAGACCGATGAATTGTGGGTTTATGATCAAGATTATCTATGAACAATATTTGAATCTTCTCTGAATTCTTTTATGTATGATTGGTTATCTTTGCAAGTCTCTTCGAATTATCAGTTTGGTTTGGCCTACTAGATTGGTTTTTCTTGCAATGGGAGAAGTGCTTAGCTTTGGGTTCAATCTTGCGGTGTCCTTTCCTAGTGACAGTAGGGGCAGCAAGACACATATTGTATTGTTGCCATCGAGGATAACAAGATGGGGTTTTTATCATATTGCATGAATTTATCCTTCTACATCATGTCATCTTGCTTAAGGCATTACTCTGTTTTCTTGAACTTAATACTCTAGATGCATGCTGGATAGCGGTCGATGAGTGGAGTAATAGTAGTAGATGCAGGCAGGAGTCGGTCTACTTGTCTCGGACGTGATGCCTATATACATGATCATGCCTAGATACTATCATAACTATGCTCAATTCTGTCAATTGCTCAACAGTAATTTGTTCACCCACCGTAGAATACTTATGCTTTTGAGAGAAGCCACTAGTGAAATCTATGGCCCCCGGGTCTATTCTCATCATATCAATCTTCCATCACTTTATTATTGCTTTGGTTTTTTTACTTTGCTCTTTTTATTTTACTTTGCATCTTTATACCAAAAATATTATCTATCATCTCTACCAGATCTCACTCCCGTAAGTGACCGTGAAGGGATTGACAACCCCTAATCGCGTTGGTTGCGTTGAGCTATTTGTTTTGTATAGGTACAAGGGACTCCTGCGTAGCCTCCTACTGGATTGATACCTTGGTTCTCAAAAACTGAGGGAAATACTTACTCTACTCTGTTGCATCACCCTTTCCTCTTCAAGGAAATCCAACGCAGTGCTCAAGAGGTAGCAGAGGGGGGCACCGCACATGGCTAAAAGATCAAACGATCAATTTTTGTCTCTAGGGTGCCCTCCTGCCCCCGTATATAAAGGAGCAAGGGGGGAGGTGCGACCGGCCTAGAGGGGGCGTGCCAGGAGGAGTCCTACTCCTACCAGGAGTAGGACTCCCTCCCTTTTCCTTGTTGGACTAGGAGTGGAGGGGGAAAGAGGAGGGAGAGATGAAGGAAAGGGGGGGGGGTGCCGCCCCCCTCTCCTTGTCCTATTCGGACTAGGGGGGAGGGGCGCGCGGCCCTGCCCTGGCCGCCTCTCCTCTTCTTCACAAGGCCCACTATGGCCCATTAAGCTCCCGGGGGGTTCCGGTAACCTCCCGGTACTCCGATAAAAATCCCGATTTCACCCGGAACACTTCCGACATCCAAACATATGCTTCCAATATATCAATCTTCATGTCTCGACCATTTCGAGACTCCTCGTCATGTCCGTGATCACATCCGGGACTCCGAACAACCTTCGGTACATCAAAACATATAAACTCATAATATAACTGTCATCGAAACGTTAAGCGTGCGGACCCTACGGGTTCGAGAACTATGTAGACATGACCGAGACACGTCTCCGGTCAATAACCAATAGCGGAACCTGGATGCTCATATTGGCTCCCACATATTCTACGAAGATCTTTATCGGTCAGACCGCATAGCAACATACGTTGTTCCCTTTGTCATCGGTATGTTACTTGCTCGAGATTCGATCGTCGGTATCTCAATACCTAGTTCAATCTCGTTACCGGCAAGTCTCTTTACTCGTTCCGTAGTGCATCATCCCGCAACTAACTCATTAGTTGCAATGCTTGCAAGGCTTAAGTGATGTGCATTACTGAGAGGGCCCAGAGATACCTCTCCGACGATCGGAGTGACAAATCCTAATCTTGAAATACGCCAACCCAACACGTACCTTTGGAGACACCTGTACAGCACCTTTATAATCACCCAATTACATTGTGACGTTTGGTAGCACACAAAGTGTTCCTCCGGTAAACGGGAGTTGCATAATCTCATAGTCATAGGAACATGTACAAGTCATGAAGAAAGCAATAGCAACATACTAAACGATCGAGTGTTAAGCTAACAGAATGGGTCAAGTCAATCACATCATTCTCCTAATGATGTGATCCCGTTAATCAAATGACAACTCATGTCAATGGCTAGGAAACTTAACCATCTTTGATCAAGGAGCTAGTCAAGTAAAGGCATACTAGTGACACTCTGTTTGTCTATGTATTCACACATGTATTATGTTTCCGGTTAATACAATTCTAACATGAATAATAAACATTTATCATGATATAAGAAAATAAATAATAACTTTATTATTGCCTCTAGGGCATATTTTCTTCAATTGCATCTCCGGAATAATGGTATTGTGCTCTGCTTGCTCCTGTTGACCATAACAAATTCCGTATGCGGCTCTCCTCATCAGGTTGTACTCTGTAGTAGAGCCCAGAATCCTTTGCTCCCAACTCAGCAAAAACATCCATTGTCTTATTCACATCATCGTCTGCTTGTTCTCGACTAATGCTCTTTTGATGAATGGTACGTTGGTCATTGAACCAAAGAAACTACCAATTATATTGTAGACCTTGCCAACACTAATATCATTTTTCACGGAGTTGCTTCACAACGTCACGGGTGTATATATCAATATGCCTGTGCGAAGGCTAGTAAACTTTCTCCCCATATTTTTCTGTTAGTGAATGGTTATGCGCTGGTCTGTACTCGCTTCTGTACCAGCCATTGTCATTTGATCGAAGCAATCGTATCATTGCGGGGCACCTGCATTGGCATGTCCGTGTGTTACTCTTCTTTGGGATTCCCTGTAACCAGCACAACAAACACGAGTGTGTCAATATGTAACTTTCACATGTCTGTCTAAAGCTAGGTTGGGATATGTGATATTGAACTGAAATGAGTACCCCGAGTGAATCAAAGTTGCTTCCTACAGCAGGAATTATGACTGTCTCCGTTTTCTTTTCTGCATATCTGCTCAATGTTTTCTCCAGGGCACTCATTCTGCCAGCACACGGGGGCGTTCATCAGGTGCACACCAACAAGCATTCTGCATTATTCAGAATCACGTAATTCAGAATTGTGTTTGAGCAGGTTCAGGAAGTACATTGTATCAACATTTGCGTGCAGCGTGTATTGTCTACTGGGAAGATAACCAATTATCATATTTGATGAGATTGAGAAGAGCTAATTTATGTCACTCACATTTAAGTTTTTCTGGAATTACAAGTGCGCTATACCTTTTCGTCCAGCCAGGATCTTGAGGGTCGTCTTTGCCTGTGGAATGCTCTGAATTTGGCGCGGATAGGGTCATTCCATCGCAGGCGCTGTTCAACTCTAGTTCTAATGTCTCCGAAGCATCGCCGGCATCACCAATGCTTGACTCAGCGGCCATACATAGGAGTTTGGCTTGCTTCGCCGGCCACCAACGATTCTGCGGCGGCGAGATCTGGCAGGGGAAATCTACGGAAAATAAACCAGTACGCGATTGAGATGCGAGTCTAGTTACAGCGGCTACTACCGGGAACAAAATTTGGGGGCCGCAAGACATACCTGTCAACCGGATCCGAGAGGAACTCGAATGCGTCGTCTCCTACGTCCGCCATCGCCATAGCCATGAGGTTCTTGCCTTATGCGGCGCACGAAGGGGGAGGATAAATTGCTTATTTCGCAACAAAAAAAAGATAGATAAATTGCTCTCAGTGTCGGGCACGACGTTTGCGTAACGGGCCGCAAGCGACTGTCGTCATCCTATACCGTGACAGGCCATCTGTACCCCTGAGACAGCATAATCGTGGACCACTACTGACCTGTTAGTTTACACGGCACCGTCTGCGTACGCCACTGTTTTCACGGACGTAGGCGACCTCTGTCCCTACGATCGCATTCATTAAAGCACACAACGCGTCGTCCAACAATTCGGCCACGAACCAGGAGCACGCGAGCCCGTCCACGCCATCGCCATCGCCGCTGTCACTGAAACTGTGCATACTGAAACTGAAAATGATCAGATGGAGTACAAAACCATTTGAAAATGATCAAGATGATCGAAATGATCAAATGGAGTACTCCTTTTCAGTTAATGTAGAGTACTTACAGTAATTATTTTTAATTGTCACTCCTACAAGCATCTCTTTCTCTTCTCTTTCTGGCTTATCACTCCATACAATTTAAATGATCATTCAAGTTCGAGTGAAGTCTGTTTTAAACCTTGAATTCGTACGGCTCGTCGGAACCAAGCCCTAACCTTTCAATCTCTGAAGTTGGTATCCTATACTGTACTCACCGATCCCGATCTATCTTCACCTTGAACATGTTTGACACACTAGGAAAAAAGATGATCCTGGCCGGGATTAATCTGTACTCCCACTTACAACACTGGCCCACGTGTCAATTCCATTCTCCACCCTATCCCCTCTCTCTCTCCTAAGATGGTGGAACACGCAGCCGCAGAACGGCGGAGGCGTTGGTCGGCGGTGAAATTCTTGAGGCAGACGGACCAGTTGAAGTGCCGCCCCTTTGTGCTGGAGCTGGACAGCTCGCTGTACGAGAACGCCTGCAGCAACCCGTCGATGGTCGCGCCCAGGTCTGTGCCGTCCCGTGGAACAACCGTTACAGCTCTCGTGGTGCTCCACGGCCTCCGGTCCGCCCTGGCATTCGCGGGTGCTGCTTCTCCCCTACAAGCTGGCGCGCGTGCTGCTGACGGCGAAGAGAAGGCTGGGCACGAGTCGTGCTGGGTTTGGCCGAGCGCCGCAGGTGCTGCTCGCTGGCATCCTCCTAGCGGAGGAGAAGATGGCAATGAAGAGCTAGAGCTTCTCCTCACCAAGCAACAATCACGGCGACTGGCCAGGACGGATGGATGGACAAGCACACGAACATCCTGCGTGCTTAGGCCAACTCCAACGCGCGGCGTCATCCTGTCCACCCGCGTCCGTTTGGGGGTAAATGGACAAAACATGCCTCCCAACAAGCGGCGTTCGACCCATTTCAGGCCCAAAGTTTGCAGCAGAACGGACACGCGCGGACGCGAGCGGCGCATGCCCTTGTCCTGCCCTGGCCCGCCCGTCGGTGAGACAGACCCCCCTTTCTCTTCCTCTACCTCCCTCCGCGCCCCTGCCATCGCCATCGCCGCCGCCACCACCACCCCCGGCCGCGTCGTCTTCCACCAGGGCCGTCCAAACCACCACTGTGCCATGCCATACTATCTCCGCGTCGGCCTACCGGAAAGCATTTGGCCGGCGTTCTCTGTGTCGCCGGTGGGAGACAAACTACGGCCGTCGTCGTCGCGCGTCGTCCCCAACCTCTTCCGGCCGGCCGTTCGGTCACGCAGGGCACCCTCCACCATCACCGACCCCAAAATCTTGGTTTGCTGCTTGCGAGGGGAGCAGGGCGTGCACTATCCGGCCGCTTTCCGACCATGACCGCAAGGCGTTCGACGGATTGCTCAGAAGGTACAATGGACAATGGTGATGAGTTTTTCTTTCACAATTTCATTTGCTCATCGGATGATGAAGAGCTGGCAGCTACGTTGGTCGTACATGAACACATCACTAGGAAGTGGCCTCGGTACAGAGGATCAATCCCCGGCCATGCTCCGGCCTTGGACCGCAATAGAGAGAAGGGCCACACCCTTCTCTATGCCGATTACTTTAAGGATGGTCCACTCTTTAGGCCACATCAATTTCGTCGCCGATTCTGAATGAGAAGGCATGTGTTCAATCATATTCGCGAGGGAGTGGTCGCGTATGGCCCATACTTTGAGTGCAAAGTGGATGTCCTAGGCAAGCTTGATTTCTCTTCATACCAGAAATGCACTGCGGCTATCCGCATGGTTGCATATGGAATTCCTGGTGATCTTGTGGATGAGTATGTTCGTATGGGTGTGTCCACATGTCTCCTCTCATTGTACAGTTTTTGCATGGCCGTGGTGGAAGTTTTCGGCCCGGAGTACCTCAGAGAGCTAAATGCCGCTTATACAGAGAAGTTGTTACCGAGAGGGGCTTTTCGGGCATGCACTAGTAGAAAAGGGGGCCATTTGTCCCGGTTCTAGAGGGCCTGGAGCCGGGACTAAAGGCCGTCCACGTGGCCGCTGTTACCAACCGGGGCCTGGAACCGGGACTAAAGACCGTCCACGTGGCCGCTGTTACCAACCGGGACTAAAGGTATTTTTATGATAAAAATTGAATTATTTTTTATTTTAAAATTTCTGAATTATTTTCCAATTTAATCTCTAATCACCCCTCATCACTGCTCAATTTAACCTCTAATCTTTAATCACCCCTCATCATTCCAAATCATCTAACTTCTCGGCCGGTCACCCATCCTCTCACTACTCCAGCCTAAGCACACTTAACTTCCGGGTTCAATCCTATTAACCCTCAGGAGTTTAGCTTGAGCATGAAGTCACACGTTTCACTGCTTGAGTTTGAAACTATTATTTTAAAAAACAATAATTATTTAGTAACACTAATATTTCTTAAATAAGTAGTTTGATCACAGTTTGACCAGATTTGACCAAAATTCAAAAAATTGAAATAATTATTTAGTAACACTAATATTCTTGAATAATTATGTAGTAACACTAATATTTCTTGAATAAGTAGTTTGACCATAGGTTGACCACAGTTTGACCAGATTTGACCAAAATTCAAAAAAACTGAAATAATTATTTACTAACACTAATATTCTTGAATAATTATTTAGTAACACTAATACTTCTTGAATAAGTAGTTTGACCAGATTTAACCAAAATAAAAAAAAAATACTGAAATTTGAGCATAACTTTTTTCCTTTTAGAATTTGAGGATTCTAAAAATTTAACAGGCCATAGTTATAGCCGTTTTATACGTTTTCGTGCTGAACATTTTGGTATATTATACATTTTTTTCGACATCATATGCAAAAGTTATATCCGTTTTAATTTTTCATGACATTTTTTTGCAAAACATGTCCAAATTTAAGTTTTTTAATTTTCCTAACTAGTAGGTGTAGTAATATAACTACATCTCGAAGGATTTTATTTTTTTGAAGTTTTTATCATTTTATTTATAAAACTAAAAAGGCGATGGGGGGGGGGGGGTTAGAGTTTGAAAATGGGACCTTTAGTCCCGGTTTGAGACACGAACTGGGACTAAAGGTGCACCCTTTAGTCCCGGTTCGTGTCTCAAACCGGGACTAAAGGTCTAATCTTTAGTCCCGGTTTGAGATACGAACCGGGACTAAAGGGCATCGCACCCTTTAGTCCCGGTTCGTGTCTGAAACCGGGACTAAAGGGCTCATTTGAACCGGGACTAATGCCTTTAGCCGCACGAACCGGGACCAATGCTCACATTAGTCCCGGTTCATGACTGAACCGGGACTAATGGGCTTATCTGGCCCGAACGAAAGCCCTGTTTTCTACTAGTGATGCTTGGTAGTATAGATTGTATGCACTGGAAGTGGAAGAACTGTCCATTTGGTTAGCATGGGCAGTACAAGGGGCATGTGAAAGGTGCCACTGTTATACTTGAAGCTGTGGCTTCACAAGATCTCTGGATATGGCATTCTTGCTTCGGCATGGCTGGTTCATATAATGATATTAGTGTTCTTCAGCGGTCTCCGGTGTTTACAAGGCTTGCGGAAGGGCACTCCCCGGAGGTGAACTTTGAGGTCAATGACCACCATTAACAAGGGATATTACCTAGCTGATGGCATTTATCCTCAGTGGTCCACTCTTATGAAGACCATACCCAATCCACAAGGAGAGAAGAGACAGAGGTTTGCCAAAATGCAAGAGAGTGCCAGGAAGGATGTGGAGCGTGCTTTCGGTGTGCTTCAATCTCGGTGGGGTATCGTTCGTAACCCTGCATTGACATGGAGCACGAAGAAGCTTTGGGAGGTGATGACTGCTTGTGTGATCATGCACAACATGATCGTGAAAGATGAGCGCGATGATAGCATCTACGACCAAGGGTTTGATTTCTAGGGTGAAATGTTGAACCTGAGCATGAACCTCCTGCAACCGTTAAACAGTTTGTCGAGTTTCATCAGGAGTTGCGTGATTGTCATACTCATGTCCAACTCCAGAATGACTTGGTTGAGCACGTGTGGACTCACATTGGCAACCGGTAGATCTATGAGTTTAATTCTTGTCATGCAAACAAACTTCGATTGGGTTGTAAGACAATTTGATGTTTGTTTTCTTGTTATGCAAACAAATTTTGATTGGGTTGTAAAGACTATTTGGGAGCTATATTTGATTTGAACCATTTCATATGCATCATTTTCATTTTATCTACTGTGATGAGCGAACGGAAGAGATGCGGCCGAAATGCGGCCGCGCGTTGGGCGTCCGTTCGACGCATCCATGAATCCGAATGGACACAACTTCATTGCCACCCCAAACGGACAAAATTCGAAAGTCTGTTTGGAGTCGCGTGTTGGAGTTGGCCTTATATCGGTGCCACACGGGCTGCACGGCCACGGCGGCCCACGTGCTCCGCCCGGGAGAGTAGGTATTGCGTGCTCTGCCGCACCTTGTCATTGGTGAAGGTGTAGCGAAATTGCCACCCGCCGTACTTGGCATCGACCTACTTCAGCTCCAACACCTCAGTGCTGAGCATGAACGACATCCGTCAACGGGCGTGACGACAATGACGAAGCTTCTCCTGGCCAGACGCAGCCTAGTACTACAAAGCTAGCACTAACTCCGGCTGCCTTGATCCTTGATTCCTAATAGACTATCCATAGTGGGAGTAACATAGATAGTAACATCACACATATAAAATAGATGATGTGGCAAGCAATAAATGAAGAAACAGAGGAAAGTGGTAACATAGCTAGTTACTAGTAGTATGAGTAACATCACACATATCAAGGCAATATGTGTCTATAGCCTAATAAATAAAGTGTTGCATCTTACCACACATATGTTACTCCCCACTATAGAGGTAATAACATAGACTAGTAACATAGGCATGTTACTAGTCTATGTTACTACCCATTGTGACTAGTCGTAGTACGATCTCCTTTCTCTATCCTGGACGTGTACTAGTATTTGCTACTTGCCCTAGCTAGTAGTTGCTACTTGCCCAATGATCTCCTTTCTACTTTAAATCCAGCAGAAAGGAGTGTCGGCGTTCTGAGAACGGGGGTCCCCAGACTTGCCTGCCTGCGGCCTGCGGCGTGGCTCAAGTGGGGGCCCAACATGGCCCATCTTCATCAGCACAAGACTCAAGACCCTCGCGAGGGGCCAGGCCTCGCGAGGCGGACGACGCGGCGCATCCTCAGGTGCAGCCTCATCAGGCTGGCTCGCGAGGAGGCGGAGACATCAAGGTGGGGTACCTCGCGAGGTGCCCATGACGTAAGCCATGACGACTCAGGATGCCAGGCGGGCGCCAGCGCGCGCAGCGTCCTTCTTTCCTCCTTGGTGCAAAGGGGACAAGCGCAACCGCGGAGTACCGAGGCATCAGGCAAAGGTTGCCACTTCGGTGCAACGAGACCAAGACCAAGAGGACTACGAGACGGAGGTCACCATGGAGCCCAGCACGGCGTCATCAACAGAGCCTTTGGCAGGCGGAGACTGCTTTTGTCAGGATAAGTGTACTCGCTGTCCCCCTTCGAATTAGCCCGCCATTGTTGGATCCCTTCCCGCTCAATATTTGGGAAGAGGACCAGGGCCTCTATAAATAGGACTAGCCACCCACGTAGCAAGGGGTCGGAGAATCGAGAAGTGAGAGAGAGAGAGAGGTGACTGAACCCCTCCTAGCAGTTCATCACCCAGCCAAGAACAGCCCCTCGCGAGGCTGTTCTTCCTTGTATTGTTCATCATGACCGGCCCCAGGAGGCAATCCACCAACCACACACTGGAGTAGGGTATTACACCACATCGGTGGCCCGAACCAGTATAAATCTTGTGTCTCTTGCGTAGTTCTTTTAGTAGTTTAGTTCCTAGTGAGACGGAGAAGTTGAAGGCGTAATCTCCGCGCGCACCCCAGTGTTCGAACCATAAGGGTCAGCCGGAACCCCCGAAATCCGACATTTGGCGCGCCAGGTAGGGGTGCGCCATAATTCGTCTTCCACCACTCCGCTCTCCTTCGACCGCCGCATCCATGCCAGACGCTCGTCGGGCCCGCGCCGAGCGCCCGGCAGCCGTCGCTTCTCACGTCGCCTGGACGGCCCCCGTCGGTGGGCGTCCCCGTCGTTCCCCGTCGCCTGCCGTCGACACCACCACCGGCCCGGCGGGAAACGAGCGGCGGGCACCACCCCAGCGTCCGCCCGCACGGAGGAGTGACTGCACCGCAACATCGACGCTTCCGATCGTTGCGGCCCTCCTGGGCGGCTCGCAGGCGCCGCCCACAAGTCGCCACATCAAGCCTTTTGCCCGCCGGGTCAACGCCGTTTCCGCATGGCAGGGGGCTTCCCCGGACCAGGCGGCGCACGAGGACGGCCTGACCTTCAGCTCGGAGGACCACCCCGCCAACCCGGTCGGCTCGGGCGCACTCCCCCTGCTGTGCAGCCCCACTATCTGCCAGGTGGCCGTCACCAGGACCCTCGTCGACGGCGGTGCGGGCCTCAGTGTGCTTTCGGTCGAGACTTTCAGCCTCCTCCGCATACCTCGGGAGCGGCTGCGGCCCAGTCGATCCTTCTCAGGTGTCGGGGGCGGATCATCCGACTCCTTGGGGCAGATCCGGCTCCCGGTAACCTTCGGCACCTACGACAACTTCCGCACGGAGGCGGTCGACTTCGACATCGCCCCCATCGGCCTCCCTTACAACGCCATCCTAGGCTACCCAGCACTGGCTCAGTTCATGGCCGCCACGCACCCGGTGTAAAACCTCATGAAGATGCCCGGGAGCAGCGGTACCCTCGCCGTGCACGGGGACACCGGGGACGCCCTGCAGGTACTCAAGCTCGCCTTCAAGATGGCAGCACCGGCACGGCCCGTCGACACGGAGACCCCTGAGCCCAAGGGGGCTGCGCCCGCCAAGAAGAAGCAGTTGTTCACCCAGGACAAGGCAGAAACCAAGCAGATACCCGTCGATGAGGACGGGTCCTCTAGAGCCACTTTCACCATAGGCGCCAACCTAGAGCCTGAGCAGGAGGAGGCCCTGGTCAAGTTCCTGCGCGCGAATAAGAAGATATTTGCTTGGGAGCCCGATCAGCTGGCGGGGATCCCCAGGAGTGTCATCGAGCATCACCTCAACGTGTGCCCAAATGTACGCCCCGTGAAGCAGAAGGCCAGGCGGCAGTCCACGGAGAAGCAAGCTTTCATCGCCCAAGAGACCCGCAAGCTGGAGGCCGCCGGGGTCATTCGCGAGGTCCGATACCCGGATTGGTTGGCCAACCCTGTCGTTGTGCCCAAGAAGGGGGGGAAAGAACGCATGTGTGTCGACTTCACCAACCTCAACAAGACATGCCCGCAAGATCCATTCCCGCTCCCCCGCATCGACCAGATTGTCGATTCCACTGCGGAGTGCGACCTGCTATGCTTCCTGGACGCCTTCTCCGGGTATCACCAGATCAAGATGGCCATGGAATACGTTGAGAAGACCGCTTTCTTGACCCCGTGCGGGGTATACTGCTATACATGCATGCCGTTCGGGCTGCGTAACGCAGGGGCAACATTTCAGCGACTGATGCACATCACCTTGGGCCAGCAGCTCGGAAAGAATGTCGAAGCCTACGTTGATGACATTGTAGTAAAATCTCGGGAGGCCAAGACCCTGATACAAGACCTGGAGGAGACCTTCGCGAGCCTCGACGCAGTAAACCTGCGGCTCAACCCAGAGAAATGCGTGTTTGGCGTCCCCTCGGGCAAGCTTTTGGGATTCCTCGTGTCCCATCATGGCATCGAGGCCAGCCCCGAGAAGGTCAAGGCGGTCGAGGACATGAGTCCACCAAAGACCCTCAGAGAAATGCAGAAGCTCACAGGGCGCGTGACCGCGCTAGGGCGCTTCATCTCCAAATTGGGGGAGCGAGCGCTGCCTTTCTTCCAGCTGATGAAGAAAAAGGGGCCCTTTGAATGGACTGAAGAGGCAGATAAGGCGTTTCAAGATCTCAAGAGGTACCTGACCAGTCCCCCAGCCATGGTGGCTCCGCGCCCTCAAGAGCCCCTGCTGCTGTACCTCGCCGCCACACCCTACTCAGCCAGCGCAGCCCTGGTGGCGGTTAGGGAGGAGCGCCAAGTCAAGACCGCAGCGGCAGCCCGAGGCAAGACAAAACGGGAACAAGGAAAGCCTGCAGAAGCCATAACCATAGTCGAGGAAGGTCAGCTGCCGAAGAATGCACAGGAGGCAGGAGAGGCAGCCCGACCGGATGGTCCACCTCCCGAGGCCACGTCGCCTCGTGAGGCGCCCTTACCTCCCGAGGGCGCAGCAACCCCAGATGCTCCCAGCCTTGTCGAGCACCCAGTTTACTTTGTTAGCATGGTGCTACGGGACGCGAGGGCACGGTACCCAATGCCTCAGAAGCTCCTCCTCGCGCTACTAGTAGCCTCGCGCAAGCTGTGTCACTACTTCCAGGCTCACCCCATCAAAGTCGTCTCATCATACCCCCTGGAGAGAGTGCTCAGGAGCCCTAACTCAGCCGGAAGGGTCGCTGAGTGGAACATAGAGCTACGGGCATTTCAGCTCGAGTTCAGCACAACCAGGGTCATCAAAGGAGCAGCGTTGGCGGATTTTGTGGCAGAATGGACGGAGGCGCCAGGCCTCAAGGCCGACGAGGATCGGTCCCTCTCCCCGGGGAGCGAGGCACCAGAGGGCTGGGTCATGTACTTCGACGGGGCGTTCTCCAGGCATTGTGCTGGGGCTGGGGCGGTGCTTATATCACCCACTCAGGACAAGCTCTACTACGCTGTGCAGCTCTATTTCCAGCAAGGTGAAAAGGTCTCCAACAACATAGCGGAGTATGAAGGTTTAATAGCGGGCTTGAAGGCCGCATCTGCCCTGGGGGTGAAACGCTTGACCATCAAGGGCGATTCGCAGCTGCTCGTCAATTTCTCCAACAAGGTGTACGAGCCGAAAGATGAGCACATGGAAGCCTACCTTGCGGAGGTCCGCAGGATGGAGAAGCAGTTCTGGGGGCTGGAGTTGCAGCATGTGCCCCGTGGCACCAATCAGGAGGCCGACGACATCGTCAAACGGGCGTCCAGGCGGTTACCTCAGGAGCCTGGCGTCTTCGAGGAGCGGCTCTTCAAGCCCTCGGCCTTGCCGTCATTGTCAAACACGGCTCAGCCTCGGGAGGAGCTCCCCCAGCCACCTGCCTCAGGAGCTCCGGTCTGTGGCCCGGTCTCAGGAGCGTGCCTGCTCCTGACGATGGAACCTCAGGAGGGGTGCTGGATCACGGAGCTCCAGAGTTACTTAACACAAGGGACCTTGCCGGAGAAGGAGGAGGAAGCGGAGCGTGTGGCACGGCAGGCCACGGCATACTGCATCAAGGATGGAGAACTCTACCGGAAGCGACCAAACAATGTATCCCTACGCTGCATCTCCAGGGAGCAGGGAAAGGAACTGCTGGAAGATATACACGACGGAGACTGTGGACATCATTCATCATCACGGACCCTCGTCGGCAAGGCATTCTGCAGTGGTTTTTATTGGCCCACCGCACTCAATGACGCCGTCGAACTGGTGAAAGGTTGTGAGGCCTGCCAGTTCCACGCCAAGCAAATCCATCAGCCGGCAGGGGGCCTGCAGACTATACCCCTTTCGTGGCCATTCGCAGTCTGGGGGCTGGACATCCTGGGTCCGTTTCCTCGGGTGCCAGGGGGCTACCGCTACCTCTACGTCGCCGTGGACAAGTTCACCAAGTGGGCTGAAGTAGAGGCCGTCCGCACCATCCCCGCGGGCTCCGCGGTCAAGTTCATCAGGGGCATCGTGAGCCGGTTCGGGGTGCCGAACCGCATCATCACAGACAACGGTTCGCAGTTCACCAGTAACCTCTTCAAAACATACTGTGCTAACCTTGGAACGCAGATATGCTACGCTTCGGTGGCGCACCCTCGGAGCAACGGCTAGGCCGAACGAGCCAACGCAGAGGTCCTGAGGGGCCTCAAGACCAGGACGTTCAAGAAGAAGCTGGAGGCCTATGGCAGAGGTTGGTACGACGAGCTTCAGTCCGTGCTGTGGTCCATCCACACCACCGCGACCAAGCCAACTGGGGAGACCCCATTCTTCCTAGTCTATGGAGCGGAAGCAGTCCTCCCTCACGAGGTCAGACGTCGCTCCGCGCGGGTCCTGGCGTTCGACGAGGCGCAGCAGGACGCCATGCGGGGGATGGACCTTGTGTTGGGGGAGGAATGTCGCCGGGAGGCCGCGCTGCGGGCGGCGAGGTATCAGCAAGCGCTGCGGCGATATCACTGCCGCAACATCCGCCCCAGGACTCTTGAGGTAGGAGACCTCGTGCTCAGGCGGGTCCTCTCCAGGGAGGGATTGCACAAGCTCTCTCCCATGTGGGAGGGCCCGTTCAAGGTTGTTCATGTCTCCAGGCCTGGCTCTGCGCGCTTGGAGACTCAAGAGGGAGTGCCGATCCAGAATGCGTGGAACATCCAGCACCTCCGGAGGTTCTACCCCTAAAAAGGCCCGGAGCCTGTGAAGCAAGGCAAGTGCCTGTGAAGATCATCGCTTTTGGAAAGGCCCGGAGCCTGTGAAGCAAGGCGAGTGCCTGTGAAGATCATCGCTTTTGGAAAGGCCCGAAGCCTGTGAAGCAAGGCGAGTGCATGTGAAGATCGTCGCTTTTTGAAAGGCCCAGAGCCTGTGAAGCAAGGCGAGTGCCTGTGAAGCTATCGCGCTTTGGAAAAAAGGCCCGGAGCCTGTGAAGCAAGGCCAATGCCTGTGAAGCTCGCCGCCCCGTGACACTCTCACGTAATAATGAGTGGGGCTGTACACACCCCGGAGTCTCAGGAGCGCCGACCTCAGGCCCTGGGGCTCCCTCCCACGCCCAGTGGCAGCACTTAGCTCCGCGCTGGTGAGAAGACGTCGAAGACTAGACTAGGTGCCGGACGTGGCCTTTTCATTTGCTTTCCGTAGTTGACGTGCTTGTTTGCATTTGAAGTCTTATTGAAGTTATCGCTGTTGCTGATTTGTGGTTAGTCGATTTTCGCTCCTCGCTTTGGTTTCTCTCGTAAACAACCTCGCGAGGGATGGTGCTTGGGCGTCCTCGCGAGCGTTTCTGCCCTAGCCGCGGGAGGGTTTCCTGGCCCTGTGTGACGCCCCCGATTTGACCGTACACTAATCATGCACGCAAATGTGTACGATCAAGATCAAGGACTCACGGGAAGATATCACAACACAACTCTACAAATAAAAAAAAGTCATACAAGCATCATATTACAAGCCAGGGGCCTCGAAGGCTCGAATACAAGAGCTCGATCATAGACGAGTCAGCGAAAGCAACAATATCTGAGTACAGACATAAGATAAACAAGTCTGCCTTAAGAAGGCTAGCACAAACTGGGATACAGATCGAAGGAGGCGCAGGCCTCCTGCCTAGGATCCTCCTAACTACTCCTGGTCGTCGTCAGCGGGCAGCACGTAGTAGTAGGCACCTCCGGTGTAGTAGGAGTCGTCGTCGAAAGTGCCGTCTGGCTCCTGGGCTCCAACATCTGGTTGCGACAACCAGGTAGAAGGGATAGAGGGAAAAGAAGGAGAAAGCAACCATGAGTACTCATCCAAAGTACTCGCAAGCAAGGAGCTACACTAGATATGTATGCATTGGTATCAACTGGATTAAGGCTATTATATGTGGACTGAACTGCAGAAAGCCGGAATAAGAGGGGGATAGCTAGTCCTTTTGAAGACTATGCTTCTGGCAGCCTCCGTCTTACAGCATGTAGAAGAGAGTAGACTGAAGTCCTCCAAGTATCATCGCATAGCATAATCCTAACCGATGATCCTCCCCTCGTCGCCCTGTGAGAGAGCAATCACCGGTTGTATATGGCACTTGGAAGGGTGTGTTTTATTAAGTATCCGGTTCTAGTTGTCATAAGGTCAAGGTACAACTCCAAGTCGTCCTGTTACCGAAGATCACGACTATTCGAATAGATTAACTTCCCTGCAGGGGTGCACCACATAACCCAACACGCTCGATCCCATTTGGCCGGACACACTTTCCTGGGTCATGCCCGGCCTCGGAAGATCAACATGTCGCAGCCCTACTTAGGCACAACAGAGAGGTCAGCACGCCGGTCTAAATCCTATGGCGCAGGGGTCTGGGCCCATCGCCCTTTGCACACCTGCACGTTGCGAACGTGGCCGGAAGCAGACCTAGCCTAGTAGGCGTTCCAGTCCAATCCGGCACGCGCCACTCAGTTGCTGATGTCACGAAGGCTTCGGCTGATACCACGATGTCGAGTGCCCATAACTGTCCCCGCGTAGATGGTTAGTGCGTATAGACCAGTAGCCAGACTCAGATCGAATACCAAGATCTCGTTAAGCGTGTTATTTTGAAATAACCGCGAACGCCGACCAGGGCCAGGCCCACCTCTCTCCTAGGTGGTCCCAACCTGCCCTGTCGCTTCGCCACAAAGATCCACACAGAGGGCAGTTGGGACAAAGGTCCTTTCAGCCCCCAATCCGTGAATCACTCGCGGGTGCTCCACAAGCCGACCCGTCTTTAGTCACCACATGTATCCTGTAGAAAATATATAGTATATACCCGTGATCACCTCCTGAGTGATCACGGCCCAGTAGTATAGCATGGCAGACGGACAAGAGTGTAGGGCCACTGATGGAACACTAGCATCCTATACTAAGCAGTAGGATAGCAGGTAATGGTAACAACAGTAGTAGCAAGGATAGGCTATGCATCAGGATAGGAATAACGGAAAGCAGTAACATGCTACACTACTCTAATGCAAGCAGTATAGAGGAGAGTAGGCGATATCTGGTGATCAAGGGGGGGGGGGCTTGCCTGATTGCTCTGGCAAGAGAGAGGGGTCGTCAACTCCGTAGTCGTACTGGGTAGCAGCGGCGTTGGTCTCGGTGTCTAGCGAGAGAAGAGGGGGAAGAAACAATAAATATAATGTAAACAAATGCATGACGATGCATGACATGACAAAACGTGATGCTAGGTGTTCCCTAACGCGGTACGAGGGGGTACCGGTGAAGGGGGAAAACATCCGGAAAAGTATTCCCGGTGTTTCGCGTTCTCGGACAGATGAAACGGAGGGGGAAAGTTGCGTGTTCGCTATGCTAGGGATGCGTGGCGGATAAACGGGCTGCGTATTCAAATTCGTCTCGTCGTTCTGAGCAACTTTCATGTATAAAGTATTTTCATCCGAATTACGGATTAAAAGATATGATTTTCTAAAGATTTAAATCATTTTCTGATTTTAATTATATATTTAATTCCAACATTATCCAAAACAGTGTGTGGTAACGTAGGCATGACATCAGAGTGATGTCAGCAGGTCAACTGGTCGGTTGACCAGTCAAACCAGACAGGTGGGTCCAGTGGGACCCACATGTCATTGTCAGGGGCATTAACAGGGGGTTTAGACTAACTAAACAGGTTAATTAGAGGGTGGGACCCAGCAGTTAGTGAGAGAATAGGGTTTTAATTAGCTAACTATTTAGTTAACCAATTATTCTTTTTATTTATTTCGTTTATTGAAGTGGGGCCTACAGGTCAGTGAGATAGGGGTGGCCTAGTCAGCAGTTGACCCAGTCAACAGGTCAACAGGGGGCCCTGGGCCCACCAGTCAGTGGCCCAGGTGGTGGGACCCACGATGCCAGGTCAGCAGGGCCGGCCCTCGCCGCCGGCGACCAAAAGCACGGCCTAGACCCGCCGGAGTTCACCGGAAATTGCGCACAGGGCACGGATCCGCGCGTGCCTGGGCTCGTTCGAACGAGCGCGCAGAGGCGCATCTAGTGGGGGCGGTGGCGTGGCCGGAGGAGGGCTGCAGCGTCACCGGTGACGAGCGGGGCGGACGCCGGCGTTCGGCCGCGAGAGGGAAACGGCGCTGCGGCACAGCAGCAAGTACCCTAAACGACCAGGAGGCCTCTACGGGCGCGTGCGAGCACGACAGGCATGAGCCCGGGACCAAATGGTCACCGGATGGCTGCCGGCGACGGGCGCGTGCGGCGATGTGTTCGGGCGTTCATCGAGCTAGGGGCTAGCGGCCACGGAGCAGTGCGCGAGCGGGTGCGTTGGGTTCCTGGGGGCACCAAGAACAAGATGCCGTGCTCAGGCGAGCACGACGGAGAGTACGGCCACGGCGGCAAGGTGATCCGCGGCGACGGGCTCTCGGGTACTTCGGCGGCAGCTGGCTAGGGTGCACGAGAGAGAGAGAGAGGAGGGAGCAGGGGCTCACCGAGCGGCGCACACGGTGGCCCTTGGGGGTTTAGTAGCTGCAGGGGCGCGGCCGGAGTCGGTGAAGAACGGCGGTGGAGTTTGTCGGAGCAGAGGAAGACGAAGGCGGCGTCGGGGCGTTGCGGTGGCTCCGGTCTCCAACGGGGAGCACCAGTTGAAGCAGCGGACGACGGCGGCCCTTGGAGACACCGTGGGGCGGCGAGGTGGGCACGGTGGCCGTGGCTAGGCCGGAGCCATGGCGGCGGTGGCGCTCGGTTACGGAGGGGAACGAGGGGGGAGCGCGGTGGATCTGAGGGGGAAGGCGCGGGGACCGAGGGGAGAGTGGGGCGAGTGGGAGGAGAGACCGAGGGGGCGCGGCGTGGCGACCTTATCCCCTCGTCGTCGTCGGCGAGAGGGTGAGGCGGGGACGCGCCCCTGTTCCGACCCGGGTCGGGGGAACATGGAAGGGAGGCGGCAGGGGGAGGCGGGCCGGTTCGGCCGGATGGGCCAGGTGGGTTAGCTGGGCCAGATGGCCCAGGGGGGTTTGGGGGGTTTTCCTTTCTCTTTCTTTTTTTCTTTTCTGTTTTATTTCATTTTAAAGTATTTAGTCTTTTACTAAAAATGTGTTTTCTGCACCATAATTACCTTTGTAATATTTGGCGTCCACCGAACATTTTTGTTTCAATTTTGAAAACTTTTATTGTTGACCTTAATTTTAAGTTTGAATTTGACGCGTTTTCGAATTATCCCGAGATTAGTAACAGTAATCGCAGATGACATGGCATCATTAGGAGAGTTTTACTGTAGCCAAATTATCCGGGCGTTACACCCTGGCGCATTACAGGAGCACCCCTTCTAGTCTGTGCCCCTCGGGCACCGCGACGCGCACACAGGGCCTGGGTCGGTCGCCCCACCCCCCGGAAGGGGTCGAAAACTATCTACGCACAGGCGAGTAATTAAGAGGCGCAAAAATGAGATCGAGGTAATAGCTGAAATGGCGATATTTCCAACACGCCCCAGCGGGGCTCCATGCAGCTGTTCTGTCTGACGCAGGAAACAAAGGGAAAAGGAAGGGACGGGCCCGGCGCAGCCCTCCTCACACCGGCCCGCGGAGGCGACACGGGCTGCCTCCGGGCTTCAGGCGGACTCCCTCTCGCGCTTCACCGGGGCACGATGGCGGGCGGACGAACCACCACCTCCCAAGCGAGCTCGGCGGCGCGGGGGCGGACTGCTGCCGCCGCTGGAGGAGTCGCTTGAGGAAGAGTCGACGAAGCTTGAGGAGTCGCGGACGCCGCCATCAGCGCGGGCGCTATCTCCTCCATCGCCATCGGAGCGGGGCCCACGGACACGGTCGTCGTCCTCGGGGCAGCACCCCGCGCGGCGACCATCTTCCCCAAACACCCTCACATAGAGGGTGGCATCGCCGTCGAATCTGAAGTGCAGAGTGCACCGGCGCTCCAGGTCGCGAGCGCGGGCGAACGCCTGCCAGCCACGAGTAAAGGCCAAGCCTCCGCTGGCGGAGACCTCCTGCGCGACCCATGAAGACCTGCTGCAGCAGCCCTCCGCCTGAAGCCAGAGGCCACCAGGGGCACCGGCCGGGAGTTCACCCAGGAGGAAGCGAGGGAGCGGGAGCCGGGCGCAAGTCGGCTCCGCCGACCAGACGATGAACTCCGGCAGCGCCTACACAGCGCGAAAGCGCGGCCTGGGAGAGCGCGCGACCCAGGCGCGTCCTTCGGCCACGACGGCACGCCCGCCGCCGCGCTGGGAGCCGCCCCCATGGCCATCAAACGCTGCCGGGGGGGCCACCGGATGCTTCCGAGGGCGACCACGACCGCGCTTGGGCGGGGGAGAGGCAGGACCAACCTGGAGGGCCTTCCCCTTCTCTGCGGCCGAGTACTTCCTCGATGGAGCCATCACACCAAGACGGAACAAGAATTGAGGCGAAAGAGAGAGCAAGAAGGGATGGACTGGAAGGGCACGCGCGGTGCCGTGCTTATAGCCGGCGAAGGCCAACCGCCGGCCTCCACGATCACAGGTAATCGTAACACGTTCTGCATGCAGGGACTCATCCAACTCGTGCGGTCACCGAGGCTTCGTGGGGAAATGGAGATGCCATGCCCGATCAACCGCCACGCGGTGCCCAAGGCCGCAGGCTGTTAGGGCCCGCGGCGCTTCGCCCTTGCCCTTTCGCCTCTCGGCACGGCCAAGTCCGTGCGCGCCTTGGGCCCGGGGGCTACTGTCGGCGTTCTGGGAACGGGGGTCCCCAGACTTGCCTGCCTGCGGCCTGCGGCGTGGCTCAAGTGGGGGCCCAACATGGCCCATCTTCATCAGCACAAGACTCAAGACCCTCGCGAGGGGCCAGGCCTCGCGAGGCGGACGATGCGGCGCATCCTCAGGTGCAGCCTCATCAGGCTGGCTCGCGAGGAGGCGGAGACATCAAGGCGGGGTACCTCGCGAGGTGCCCATGACGTAAGCCATGACGACTCAGGATGCCAGGCGGGCGCCAGCGCACGCAGCGTCCTTCTTTCCTCCTTGGTGCAAAGGGGACAAGCGCAGCCGCGGAGTACCGAGGCATCAGGCAAAGGTTGCCACTTCGGTGCAACGAGACCAAGACCAAGAGGACTATGAGACGGAGGTCACCATGGAGCCCAGCACGGCGTCATCAACAGAGCCTTTGGCAGGCGGAGACTGCTTTTGTCAGGATAAGTGTACTCGCTGTCCCCCTTCGAATTAGCCCGCCATTGTTGGATCCCTTCCCGCTCAATATTTAGGAAGAGGACCAGGGCCTCTATAAATAGGACTAGCCACCCACGTAGCAAGGGGTCGGAGAATCGAGAAGTGAGAGAGAGAGAGGTGACTGAACCCCTCCTAGCAGTTCATCACCCAGCCAAGAACAGCCCCTCGCGAGGCTGTTCTTCCTTGTATTGTTCATCATGACCGGCCCCAGGAGGCAATCCACCAACCACACACTGGAGTAGGGTATTACACCACATCGGTGGCCGGAACCAGTATAAATCTTGTGTCTCTTGTGCAGTTCTTTTAGTAGTTTAGTTCCTAGTGAGACGGAGAAGTTGAAGGCGTAATCTCCGCGCGCACCCCAGTGTTCGAACCTTAAGGGTCAGCTGGAACCCCCGAAATCCGACAAGGAGGGGGTGGCGGCGGAGCACACCCGAATTCTCTTGTCCGCGACCCCACGCATGGCGGAGCGGCCATGTCGAGGGATGCTAGCAGGAGGCGTTCCCTTGCCGTTGCCATGAACACCGGCTGGCTGGGGTTGAGCACGAGGTGCAGTTCATACAGAGAAATGAAGAGAACGAGGAGATAAGATGAATATGACATGTGGACCCATGTACTCAGTGAGAGTAGAGAATGATCCTGACCGGGATCGTTGTTTTCCTAGCGTGCCAAATTGGTGTAACTGGATCCAGGGTTAAGATAGACCGGGATCAAAAAAAGGTTAGGGTTTTCCCTGAAAAAAAAGGTTAGGGTTTGATTCCGACGAGCCACATGAATTCAACGTTTAAAACAGACTTCACTCTTCAAGTTCCTTTTGCAAATTCAAGCTTTTGTAATGAACTGCTTATAAGATGGAGTATGTTCCTTTTGCCTCCCTTGTTAAGCAGTAGTTGTAGTGTACTCCCTTTCATGGAGCTGCTTGCAGTAATTACAAAATTCAGTTTACAAAATTTTGCAAATTCTGTAATTTTGCACATGAAGCTTCAGTAATTTAGTGTAAGTTTCAGTTAATTATCTGTTTTTTTTTCAGTTACAGTAGGACATCTCTTCTCTCTTCTCTCTTCTCTTTCTCTTCTCTTTCTCTTTTTGCATCTGTAATTTAGTGTAGGGCTTGCAAGTACTCCCCTTGTGCCCTCCATTCTCTTCTCTTCTCTTCTCTGAATGCAATCCTCTCCTCTCCACAAATGGAGTAAAATCCATCTATACTTTAATTTTCATTTTTTCATTGATTCTATGAATGTTCCTTTTGGACGTACTGAGATTCCTGTTGGTCATATTATGTTTGGTTGTTCTCTTTCAGCTGGAAAGACCCTGCTGAACCATTGACGCTAGAACAAATCGCAGATCATTGCCATTGCCCTGAAGATGTAATTTTGCATTTCTCATGCCTTCTGTTTTTCGCCAACTTCTACTCATGTATTCAGCGGCAAAGGCAGAGGAGCAATAGTAGAGGATCAATTCGAGAAGGATGCACGGCGGGGACAGACCTGGGACTCTCGATTGGAGCGGAGAAAGACGGCCGGCAAGGGAGCTGTGGCCGGCAAGAACGGGACTTGGGGCTCTCGATTGGAGCTGAGGAACGCGGACGGCAAGGGAGTTGTGGCCGGCAGGGACGGACGCCGGAGCTGCGAACGGCAGAGGGGCGGAGCGATGGAGGAAGACGACGATCCCAGCGACAAGTTTTTTTTTCCAAATCAGGGGTAGTTTGGTACTTTTCCTCCTGTTCACCTGGTCGAAGAAATGCCCCAACGACAAATTATAAATCTTTTGCCTCCGTTTCCAAAAAAAGGGTACTCCCTCCCTTTATAAAACTAAAAGGGAATGTCATTTTGAAGGTTGCCAAATAAAATTAACCTGGATATATGACATCTACCGAATAACTCAATTTAACCTTGGTGAGCATAATAGTGTTTTGTACTGCAAGGTTAATTCCCAAAACGCTAGGAGTATTATGTCATGGAAACCACCAGCTACCTAGCATAACTACACATATAACTAACTGTTGAATATAACCAATTATTAGGGTGAACCTGGATTAAAAAGGGGGTCCTTCCTGGTTCCATGAGAAACAAATAAGAGTTACCAGCAAGTATCAATTGCAAACATGTCTGTTTAGTTTCTCTTTCTTTTAAAAATAAAATAAAAAACAAGGATGTTACAGACAACATTGCATTTGCAATCACAAACAAACAGAGGATGACTCCTAGCACACGCCAAGAAAATAAGAAAGCAGCTAACCAATAAGCACAGACAAACAAATCTGAAGCGGAGAAAGACGGCCGGCGAGGGAGCTGTGGCCAGCAAGAACGGGACTTGGGGCTCTCGATTGGAGCTGAGGAAGGCGGACGGCAAGGGAGTTGTGGCCGGCAGGGACGGACGCCGGAGCTGCGAACGGCAGAGGGGCGGAGCCTGGCGGAGGGGAGGAGCGATGGAGGAAGACGACCATCCCAGCGACAAGTAATTTTTTTTTCAAATTGAGGGTAGTTTGGTACTTTTCCTCCTGTTCACCTGGTCGAAGAAATGCCCTAACGACAAATATAAATCTTTTGCCTCGGTTTCCAAAAAAAGGGTACTCCCTCCCTCTATAAAACTAAAAGGGAATGTCATTTTGAAGGTTGCCAAATAAAATTAACCTGGATATATCACATCTACCGAATAACTCAATTTAACCTTGGTGAGCATAATAGTGTTTTGTACTGCAAGGTTAATTCCCAAAAAGCTAGGAGTATTGTGTCATGGAAACCACGAGCTAGCTAGCATAACTACACATATAACTGACTGTTGAATATAACCGATTATTAGGGTGAACCTGGATAAAAAAGGGGGTCCTTCCTGGTTCCATGAGAAACAAATAAGAGTTACCAGCAAGTATAAATTGCAAACATGTCTATTTAGTTTCTCTTTCTTTTAAAAATAAAATAAAAAACAAGGATATTACAGACAACATTGCAATTGCAAGCACGAACAAACAGAGGATGACTCCTAGCACACGCCAAGAAAATAAGAAAGCAGCTAATCAATAAGCACAGACAAAAAAATCTGACATCACAATAAACACTTGCTACATAGCTCAAAATGTTAATAAATTCCCCACCCACCCAAATGGAGATGTTGCGTCACTGACAACACATGTCAGAAACAATACTCACCCAACTCTCCACAGGTATGATGGTAACAGCAGGTTATGATGTTAACAGAAGACAACCGCGGGGAACAGAAAACAGAAGGGGGTACTACAACTGACATAATATATAGTTCATACACAGTTTTAATAATACAGCTTGTATTATAGACAAGCCGGTAGAGTAGGCGGTGAGATAATGAAGAAAGGAACTCCAGAACAGGGTCTAGAGGGCCATAATAATCCTAAAATAAATAAAAGACAGACAAAGGAAGGGGCAGACCAGCAGACATGATAATCCACTACCCCCTCCACTGATACCCGGCACCAATCGCAGGTCATACAGCTTCCATGCAACCTCATGAAGAAAAAATCACCATGGCGTCGTCTTCTTTATGATCTCGAGCATCTTTACTCTGCTTCTTGCTAGGGCATTTCATCAACGGCACCCCTGGTCGTTTAGGTATTCGCTGTGTACCTGGCATGTCAAATTCCACACGTCTTCAGTAATAGTTTGGGAAAGAAGAACTGATACACAAACAACTAGCGCTAATACAACAATTGTCCTATATTTCCATGCGAAAAGACAACTGAGAAAATACCAAACTAGCTAAGCATGCAACGCTCGCCCTATATCTTAAATTACATGTCACAGCAGAAGTGTGAATTGTTCTGGTGAGAAATTCACCGTTAGCATCCCCAAATAGCTCGCATTTGACTTGGAGCTGGATGTATATCATCTCCCATCTCAGTGCTATATATCAACATAATGTGTTCAAAACCTCCCTATGTTCCCCCCAAACAAGTCTTGAGATGAATATAGTATCATGACCTAGCATATCTTACGATGGATTATCCACCCTGAACCCCCTAATATCGATGTGTGTGAAATGACGATGCCGTCACCAACTCCACCAGGAAGAACATGGATTAATCTGGTAGTTTAGCATGTATCGCTGGAAGTAACAGAGAGCGAGGCAGGGGTGAAAATAAAGTACAGTCAGTTACCTGGAGCAGTTTGGAGATATGCTGAGATGCTACTTGCATTGTAGCCCAAGGCTAAACCAAGAGTCCTCTCGGCGCAAAACTCGGCCACTTGCGTGACAGTCTTGGTCTGCATGTCAACAGCAAGCACCCATGCTGTGTGTTCGCTTTGGCGGTAGTCAATCTTGGCGAGGAAGTAAATAATGGCATCATTCTGCAGGCTGACGGTGGGCAGGCCAACGTGGAGAGTCGACAGGGTTGGGAGGGCAGCCGCTGTGGTACCAGAATCAACCTTTATATGGGTGGAATCGAGGTTGCATTCGGTGTGCCAGTCCTTGGGCCAGGACCGATTTGCCTTCTGGATGCTCCATGCTGCGACCTCCCAACGATGGGAGGCGGGCTTAGAGGAGCTTCTGTCGGGGTGAGGCAGCATCTCGACGTACTTGATGGTGTTGCCAAGGACCGCAATGTTGCGATGAGACCTTGCATCGCCAGCCCCCATGTTGGGGCGGGGCCTGAGGGCCGGTGGCAGATTCAGGTAGCTGAGCTTGGGGCGTTCGGCGAGCACGTCGCAGAAGATGATGTTGCGCCAAAGATCCACCCAGGCCACGGTGCCCTTGGGTCCTCCAATGGTGAATGTCTTGGTTGTGGAGTGTTTTTCTCGAGATGAATCTATCACCACCGGCTTCTTGCTCCAGGTCTTGGTAGCAGAGTGATAGATGCAGAGCTGAGGAGATTCTTTACCCCAGAAGAAGCGAGCTTGTGCGGCAACGACGAAGTGACCGAACTCTGCCTGTCCATGGGGGTGTAGGTTGCAGGTGCCGGTGCCTTTGTTGGGCTCGCGCATGATGGCGAGCGAGAAGCCGTTGATTTCGTGTTGGGGGCCAGGGTGCGGGAGGTGGTAAAGTTGGCAGTCGCAGGCGTCGTAGACGAAGTATTGGCGATTTCGGAGAAGCTGGGCATCGGTTGGACGCTTACCGGCGACGACGCATAGGAGGACGAGGCCGCCGTCGGTCTCGGTGGCCACGATGAAGGGCGATACGGCGAACTCGGTGTGGTCCATGTGGGTGGCGTGGACGCAGAAGTAGGAGACGAGCGGCGGGGCGACGGCGCAGAAGGTGACCTGGAGTCGGCCCTTGAGCTTGGGGGCCTTCATATCGCAGAAGGCGGTGGTGGCGTTCTTGCGGTCGGCGAAGTAGGCCTTTGGATCGATGAGGACGAAGGGCGGCCGCTTGCCGCCGCCGTCGTCGTCGGGGTAGCCGTAGGCGGGAGGAGCCGGTGGCCACTGCATGTCCTTCTCTTTGCCGTAATCGTCCATCGGATCCTCCCAGTCTTCAAATTGGCCGTCAATCGATCCCAAATCGATTGCCTTGTTCAAGCTGGATGGATCACAAATCGTTGCTTCGTCTCGGCGGGTGTGTGCGTGGATGGATTTATTGGGTGGATTGGCACGATCGATCCGTGTTGGGTGGGAAGATGAAATCGAATTGAATTGGGAAGATGAAATCCTGGGGGGAGCGAGTGAGAGCGGTGGGTGGTTATTGCCGGGGCTAGGGTTTTATTCGGGCCTCCTCCTCCTGACAGCCGCCACTTTGGGCTGCAACTTGGGCCTCCGACCTTAGGCCGCAGCCCAGGGCGAACCATATCCCCTATGTTTTTCTTTTTACCACTAAAAAAAACTTCCCTATGTTTTTTATTCCAATTCTTTACCTTTACTAGGAAATTTGTCCGTGCTTTGCAACGGGAGAAAACCATGGGGTGCAGAACCGGCTCCGCGATAGTGTTGAGTGCTTTTATGGGAGGCCACCATCGAAGGGGGCGTTGGCAAGGAGGAGGGAATTAACCTGGGCAAGAAGATATTGCAATTGATAAGGACCCGGGGGAGGCCAATGGCACGGTTCCAAGTGGTGGCAACAAAGCTGTTGAGCTAGTCATCAACCCATGCAACTGCGTGAGCTAGAAATTTTCAAGACTTCTTTTTTGTACTGAGTGGGTTTATATGTATGGTAGTCAAGATTAATAAAGCTCAAGAGTATCTGACATTAAAAAGGAGGCATCTTGTTCTTTTATTATGTATGCACTTTGTGGCAACCAAATAATATAGATGCAATAATGCGTTGAAGGGAGATGAAACTGTGCTCCAAATAGGTCATGTCAGATCCAAAGAGGTTGACATTCTATCTAAAACAGGAACGTTGTATTGTTTTTTATGTGTAGCCATTTTCAAAGAAACCACTATATAGAAGCGGCATGGCAGATTAGTTGGTGGCATCAGGAAAAAGTATATTATGCTGGGAATCCTAACATAGAAGTTACATCCTATATGAATTAAATTTTTCTGGGCACCGTAAAATTGTTACCTTGGAAATTGGAATAAGAGAAATGTCAAAGTTAAGCCAAAGATGACGGAGCAAAAAAAAAGATGATTAGAATGTAGATTGCTCAATATTTATCGTCGACCGCTAATTCAGGAAGTGCATTGAGCTGCAGATATAAATGATAATTAGAATGTTGAATGCTCAATCTCGATCGTCAACGATTAACTCAAGAAATGCATAACTTGAGAGCAGCTCACATGTCAGATCTCCCGTAAACTATTTATGACATGGAGCATCCGTGAAAGAGAAAAACTGATTTAATGAACTGAAGACCGTAAATCTTGAATAAGATATGTGGCACAACATGTACAAAATCGCATGTTGGCCAAGGGATCCAACTTTAAAAAATTGATAATTGTAATTAGAAGTATCTCATTTAACTGTTTCAGGTCATCTAAATCTCGAAATGAAAAGCCATAAATACATGCATACATGTTATATTTTCGTATTTTTTCTGTATGTCCATTTAGTGTATCTCCAAAACTAAAAAAAGGCTGAAACATTTTATAAAAAGTTCCAACAACAAAGTAATTAATTTACAGCAAGAACATATTATACGGATATTCTCTACCAAAATTCAAGCCTAATTAAGTTTCTTCTTTTCTTGAACGAAACATCACCAAAAATCCTAAAACATATATATTATTTAAAATTCAGTAATCCATGTCACACAACCGGAAGAGAGAAGAACATGCATATAACTGCTAGTCGGAGGTCATCAAACCAACATGTTCAGTGTTTCAATTAGTTATCTTTTGAACACTCGTATCCTTGTAATTTGGAACTAATCAAGCCGAAAATAGGAACTAGAATTATGTACTCCGTCATGAAATATATCTGTCAAATCTCAAATTTAACTAATTAGAATAAGGAAGCACTAAGGTCGCATGAAATCAGAAAAGTTCTACTGATCAAGTCAGAAAAGTTCTACGGACCAAGTCCTCGTATCTGTGAGATATTTGGTGTTTATACTATATGAATTCTCTTAAAATTCAACGATGCTTTGTGTCGTTATTAATCATAGCATAAAGGCCCGTGCGTTGCAATGGGTACAAAATAAACAAATGATTAGAAACCTAAACAATAATTTATCACTGAAAGAAAACCTTGCGAGTAGAAATACAAAATTCAAAGCACTCGGCATATTTAAATGAAATCCATTCTCAAATGAAAAATATATTCCGTACTAAATCTATAATTTACCACACGCATCTTCAGCCTCTTTTCTCCTCTCTGCACTCTTTGTCTTGGTTCTCCAGTACGACAAAGCTTCTTTTGTTGGTTCTCCAGTACGCCAAAGCTTTTGTTCTTGGTTCTCCAGTATGGCAAAGCTTCTGTTCTTGGTTCTCCAGTATGGCAAAGCTCCTTCCATTGATGACGTGTTGCTCCTAAGCTTATCGAGATGCTTTTATTTTCTTGCTTTTATTAAGCCCATTGCTACTTCCTCAGCGATAGCCTCAGACCTAGGGTGGGGAAGGACCCGATGCTTGGTTTTTAAGACCTGCAGATCGTCATCATCAGCACACACAACAGAATTGTGATTGTCGCTGGACCATCATCACGCCGACCCTTCTCACTGATGAAGTTGCAAGTCACAAGTACATGAAAGGCAGAACATAGTCATTAGCGGGTAGAGAGGGAATTGTTGAGATCAACCAAACAGTCTACAAACAAATGCATAGCTCGGTCACAACTGGGTTTAGGTGAAACAATTGCTAGTATATGCATGTCAATTGTGATAAATCAAACCAATGAAAACAAAACATTCTCAACTGGGGAGAATCCATAAATACGATGGGCATGTATCCATGTTGTCTCAAAATGCAGAAAGTTTGTTCTCTTTATCCTTATGTGTCACTTTTCCACCATTAATCTTCCCTTGTTGTGTAAAGATTCCTTTAGAATGACAGAAAATGGGCTTTTCATCCTAGGCGGGCTGGAGACGCTGCTGCATGACATTCTATGGGCCGTCCATGACGGAAAAACCGTGGTAGAAGCGAGGGCGAGGAAAATATCGGGGTGTTCTCCGTTTACGGTGGGTGGTCGGGGCCGAGCGATGCGCGTTTTTCTCGTACACGCACGCACTTGGGTGCGAGGAGTTGGACTCTAACTGAACCCAAGCGAGGCGTTGGGATCTAACTGAACCCGAGCGATTGCACTGCGGGCTACTCGTTATTGAACCCGAGCGATCGATCGATGGCTGTTAACTGAACCCGATCGAGCGATTCCTTCGCTACTGCTGCTAACTAAAACCTATCGATACTGCCTCTGGATGAACAGTGAGCGTTGCTGGGGGGGGGGGGGTTTGGATGAACAGTTCCCGGTGGGGGTGGATGAACAGGACCCCGTGGTGTTGCCTCTGGATGAACAGGACCCTGATCGACCGATCCGGTTGGGGCTGGATGAACAGGACCCCGTGGAGGGCTGGACGAAAAGGACCACCCCGTGGAGGGTAGGATGAACAGTATGAAGGAAATATGCCCTAGAGGCAATAATAAAGTTATTATTTATTTCCTTATATCATGATAAATGTTTATTATTCATGCTAGAATTGTATTAACCGGAAACATAATACATGTGTGAATACATAGACAAGCAGAGTGTCACTAGTATGCCTCTACTTGACTAGCTCGTTAATCAAAGATGGTTATGTTTCCTAACCATGGACAAAGAGTTGTTATTTGATTAACGGGATCACATCATTAGGTGAATGATCTGATTGACATGACCCATTCCATTAGCTTAGCACCCGATCGTTTAGTATGTTGCTATTGCTTTCTTCATGACTTATACATGTTCCTATGACTATGAGATTATGCAACTCCCGTTTGGCGGAGGAACACTTTGTGTGCTACCAAACGTCACAACGTAACTGGGTGATTATAAAGGAGCTCTACAGGTGTCTCCAAAGGTACATGTTGGGTTGGCGTATTTCGAGATTAAGATTTGTCACTCCGATTGTCGGAGAGGTATCTCTGGGCCCTCTCGGTAATGCACATCACATAAGCCTTGCAAGCATTACAACTAATATGTTAGTTGTGAGATGATGTATTACGGAACGAGTAAAGAGACTTGCCGGTAACGAGATTGAACTAGGTATTGGATACCGACGATCGAATCTCGGGCAAGTAACATACCGATGACAAAGGGAACAACGTATGTTGTTATGCGGTCTGACCGATAAAGATCTTCGTAGAATATGTAGGAGCCAATATGGGCATCCAGGTCCCGCTATTGGTTATTGACCGGAGACGTGTCTCGGTCATGTCTACATTGTTCTCGAACCGTAGGGTCCGCACGCTTAAGGTTTCGATGACAGTTATATTATGAGTTTATGAGTTTTGATGTACCGAAGGAGTTCAGAGTCCCGGATGAGATCGAGGACATGACGAGGAGTCTCGAAATGGTCGAGACGTAAAGATCGATATATTGGACGACTATATTCGGATGTCGGAAAGGTTCCGAGTGATTCGGGTATTTTTCGGAGTACCGGGTAGTTACGGGAGAAGCAATGGGCCTTGATGGGCTTTAGTGGGAAGAGGAGAAAGGGCCAAGGGGCTGCTGCGCCCCCCCTCCCCTCTGGTCCGAATTGGACTAGGGAAAAGGGGGCCGGCCACCTTTCCTTCTCCTCCACTTCCTTCTCCCTTCCTCCCCTCTTGGTGGACTCCTACTAGGACTTGGAGTCCTAGTAGGACTCCACATCCTGGCCGCATCAAGCCTTGGCCGGCCTCCTCCTCCTCCATCCTTTATATACGGGGGCAGGGGGGCACCCTAGAACACACAAGTTGATCTTCGTGATCGTTCCTTAGCCATGTGCGGTGCCCCCTTCCACCATATTCCACCTCGGTCATATTGTTGCAGTGCTTAGGCGAAGCCTTGCGTCGGTAGAACATCATCATCGTCACCACGCCGTCGTGCTGACGGAACTCCTCCCCGAAGTTTTGCTGGATCGGAGCCCGGGGAACGTCATCGAGCTGTACTGTGCTAAGAACTCGGAGGTGCCGGAGTAACGGTGCTTGGATCGGTCGGATCGGGAAGACGTATGACTACTTCCTCTACGTTGTGTCAACGCTTCCGTTGTTGATCTACAAGGGTACGTAGATCATACTCTCCCCTCTCGTTGCTATGCATCACCATGATCTTGCGTGTGCGTAGGAAAATTTTGAAATTACTACGTTTCCCAATAGTGGCATCCGAGCCTAGGTTTTATGTGTTGATGTTATATGCATGAGTAGAACACAAATGAGTTGTGGGCGATATAGGTCATACTGCTTACCAGCATGTCATACTTTGGTTCGGCGGTATTGTTGGACGAAGCGACCCGGACCAACATTACGCGTACGCTTACGCGAGACCGGTTCTCCCGACGTGCTTTGCACAGAGGTGGCTTGCGGGCGACAGTTTCTCCAACTTTAGTTGAACCGAGTGTGGCTACGCCCGGTCCTTGCGAAGGTTAAAACAGCACCAACTTGACAAACTATCGTTGTGGTTTTGATGCGTAGGTAAGATTGGTTCTTGCTTAAGCCCGTAGCAGCCACGTAAAACTTGCAATAACAAAGTAGAAGACGTCTAACTTGTTTTTGCAGGGCATGTTGTGATGTGATATGGTCAAGACATGATGCTGAATTTTATTGTATGAGATGATCATCTTTTGTAACCGAGTTATCGGCAACTGGCAGGAGCCATATGGTTGTCGCTTTATTGTATGCAATGCAATCGCCCTGTAATGCTTTACTTTATCACTAAACGGTAGCGATAGTCGTAGAAGCATAAGATTGGCGAAACGACAACGATGCTATGATGGAGATCAAGGTGTCGCGCCGGTGACGATGGTGATCATGACGGTGCTTCGGAGATGGAGATCACAGGCACAAGATGATGATGGTCATATCATATCACTTATATTGATTGCATGTGATGTTTATCTTTTATGCATCTTATCTTGCCTTGTTTGACGGTAGCATTATAAGATGATCTCTCACTAAATTATCAAGAAGTGTTCTCCCTGAGTATGCACCGTTGCGAAAGTTCTTCGTGCTGAGACACCACGTGATGATCGGGTGTGATAGGCTCTACGTTCAAATACAACAGGTGCAAAACAGTTGCACACGCGAAATACTCAGGTTATACTTGACGAGCCAAGCATATACAGATATGGCCTCGGAACACGGAGACCGAAAGGTCGAGCGTGAATCATATAGTAGATATGATCAACATAGTGATGTTCACCAATGAAACTACTCCATCTTACGTGATGATCGGACATGGTTTAGTTGATTTGGATCACATGATCACTTAGAGGATTAGAGGGATGTCTATCTAAGTGGGAGTTCTTAAGTAAAATTGAACTTAAATTTATCATCTTCCTCCCCATCTCTGGCGCCGCTCCGCGACTCCTCCGGTCCAAGGGTAAGCTCCCCCTCCCCTCCCCTCCCCTTCCCTCCCGCATGCGTCCGACCCAATGCTTGCGCGCGCGCGCAAGCGCGGCCGCGAAATCCCCCGCGCCGTCCGCTTGACGCCGCCGCGCCATAGTGTAAGCTCGTCGCGTCCCCGATGTCTCCCCGCCCACCTAGCGGCATCGGGCGTTTGGTTTTCTGATGAGGTTCGGGCTTAAACCCGAACTGAATTTTGGCTGGCCGCGGCCGCCCCCGCCACCCGGATCCGCCACCTGCATGGCGGTGGCCGCTCGGGGCCCAGATCCGAGCCTCTCGGCCGCGCCCTCGGTGGATCTGAGGTCGATGCGGTGGTTAGGTTCCTGGCATCAGATCTGCTGTGCCTCCTAGTTACGATCTGAGATTGCATTGGCTGTGTACTGTATCTGTAGAGCGACTGTCAGGGAGTGAGTGCTGGTTTTATGTGCTGATTGTTATTATCATTTCTAATGATCAGTTTGTTTTCTCGGCCGTTCTAACCCGTCGGCCAATTTAATTTGCCTCCAGTTCTGTCCAATTATGCATATCCGTAGTACCAGGACATTTTCTGATCAGCGTTGTTACTATTTTATTTCACATATAAATCCTGTGGTCAACTTAAACGCTGCATGTCCTACTCGTACTCAGACATTTTGATCCCAGACATCCGTTCCCCTGAATGTTATGTTGTTTGTAGTAGTATGATGATGCCTTCATGCCTGAGAGGGACCCTGCTTTCTTTCCGGCCGATTTTAGCTGCCCTGTACCCACACCATGGGAGTTGGTTGGATCCTAAATGGAGGCCTTTAGTGCGTGTAGCCTGCCTTCATGGCACGGCTAAACATTCCCAGTATACAGAAACATCCTGGCTTAGCCAAAGGTATTTCTTAAGCCTCTGAATTCTTACTGGAGGAGCCCATGCCACAGTAATAATTAAAAAAAATTGTGTACATGGAAAGCACGAAGAAGATCGAGTACTGATTTGGTTTGGAAAAATATGCTGTGATAATTTTGGATCCCTTGCCTGTTAGCTTATATATATATATATATATATATATATATATATATATATTCCTGTATGTGCATTAATTGATTTTTATTTTGGATCCCTTGTCTGTTAGGTTGAAGAAATATATACTTTGCTATATGTGCAAAGTATTTTGGAAAGTCCCTTACCAACCAATGTTCCTGCAGATTAATTGATTTTAATTTTTTGATGGTGTAGAAAGATGGCGTCCCACATTGTTGGCTACCCTCGCATGGGCCCCAAGAGGGAGCTCAAGTTTGCCTTGGAGTCTTTCTGGGATGGGAAGAGCAGCGCCGAGGATTTGGAGAAGGTTGCTGCCGACCTCAGGGCCAGCATCTGGAAGCAGATGTCAGAGGCTGGGATTAAGTACATTCCCAGCAACACCTTCTCATACTATGACCAGGTGCTTGACACAACGGCCATGCTTGGTGCCGTCCCGGACCGCTACTCATGGACTGGCGGAGAGATTGGCTACAGCACCTACTTCTCAATGGCCAGGGGCAATGCCACTGTCCCTGCTATGGAGATGACCAAGTGGTTTGACACTAACTAGTAAGTCAATCTGCATCTCTTGAATGGTGATCAGAGGTGAAATCTTTTTAGGGCATTGGTCATGCAGTTTTGCTTACTGGCTTTGTTACTCTTTTGCAGCCACTTCATTGTGCCTGAATTGAGCCCAGCAACCAAGTTCTCATATGCTTCACACAAGGCTGTCTCTGAATACAAGGAGGCAAAGGCGGTATGTTCCTTCACCCACAGCATTGTCTCAGCCTCCTTTTCATAGTAGTTTCCTTGCACATGATTTGGTAGTAAAAAATATCTTCTGACCTCTACTAGTACTATTTTGTGCTAGCTATCTAAATCTGATCCCACAGTGCTAGTTTTTATGTCTTGCTTTGCTAGTTACATGTTTTTTGGTTAAAGTAGAGCCTTTAACCACATCTGGATGAGACCCAATATCTTAGCAATCCCATACTGCAAAACGCTGACTAGTTGATTTTGTAACCTATACCTGAAGTTGAAATTTATAGTTCTGGAACAAGCATGTTTTTTTCTGTCGTCCACAGAATAATGCATTACCATTTGCACCTAATTGAATATAGAAATTCATTTCAAGGTCCTGAATATAGAAATTCATTTGCCATGCTATTTGTCTTCACAAAATGATGCCTGCATGCTTACATGTTCTTCCATGCAGCTCGGTGTTGACACTGTTCCAGTGCTTGTTGGACCAGTCTCATACTTGCTGCTCTCCAAGGCAGCGAAGGGTGTGGAGAAATTATTCTCTCTTCTTTCACTTCTTGATAGCATTCTTCCCATCTACAAGTAAGCATCGGCTGACACAACCAACTCCTTTTCTTTTAACTTGAATCTTCAGTTGATAATGTCATTTGTTATATAAATTGCAGGGAAGTTGTGGCTGAGCTGAAGGCAGCTGGTGCTTCATGGATTCAGTTTGATGAGCCCACCCTTGTTAAGGACCTTGCTGCTCACGAATTGGCCGCGTTCTCTTCAGCATATGCTGAACTCGAATCGGCACTCTCTGGATTGAATGTGCTTACTGAGACATACTTTGCCGATGTTCCTGCTGAATCTTACAAGTACATTTCTCCAGTGCTAATCAATTCTACTCAGCCATTTTGTGTGTTTCAAGTTGTTCTATTAAAACAGTAAAACAGCAACTAATTCTTTTGTAACCACAGGACCCTCACATCATTGAGTGGCGTGACTGCCTATGGTTTTGATCTTGTTCGTGGAACTAAGACACTTGAACTTATCAAGAGCGCTGGTATCCCATCTGGGAAGTACTTATTTGCTGGTGTTGTAGATGGAAGGAACATCTGGGCTGATGATCTTGCTGCATCTCTCAGCACTCTCCAGTGTCTTGAGGCTGTTGTTGGCAAGGGTAAGCAGTAAACAATATATTTATTATTTACCATCTCCAGGTCACGGTTTAGGACGTTTTCAACATTGACAGTTCTTTAGGTGTAACTTTGACCATCAGTTCCTATGAAAATATGTTGCTTCAAATAAAACCAAGTATTGATTATAAACATATATCTCATGATATTGATGTTGGTATTTGTTCTATACTGATAGCTGTGATCAAACCTTAAAATGTTCCATTAATACATATTCTAAAACGACCTACAGTGTGACTCAGAGGTGGTATCTGTTATCCATTGTCATTGCTTTCTGTATTAAAGCAATTGTGAATACTTTCTTGCAGACAAGCTTGTGGTGTCCACCTCCTGCTCTCTGATGCTATCAAGGAAGAAATTAGCAAGGTTGTCAAGATCCAAGAGGAGCTTGACATCGATGTGCTCGTCCACGGAGAGCCTGAGGTGAGCAATGCTAATTAATATTCTTTGTGGCAGACTCATTTGCAACATGTTTGGACGTTTTGAAATGAAGCTATATCTGTCTATGGATCATTGAAATAGGAATTTGCTTAAGCATATCGTATTTGCTCTCTGGTAACTTAGTGTATGTGCATTTTTTTGACTAATTTCTATGTACATTTCAGAGAAATGACGTGGTTGAGTACTTTGGCGAGCAATTGTCTGGTTTTGCATTTACTGCCAATGGATGGGTGCAATCCTATGGATCACGTTGCGTGAAGCCACCGATCATCTATGGTGATGTCAGCCGCCCCAACCCCATGACAGTCTTCTGGTCCAAGATGGCTCAGGACATGACCCCTCGCCCAATGAAGGGAATGCTGACTGGTCCTGTCACAATCCTCAACTGGTCTTTTGTCAGGAACGACCAGCCAAGGTTGATACCGCTTCCTAGCTTCTTACATCTGTTTTGATTCGATGGCCTTCACGTGGAGGTGTTTTAACTGCTACTAATCGGTACGCCACTTGTTGGTATACAGGTTTGAGACATGCTACCAGATTGCTCTTGCCATTAAAAAGGAGGTTGAGGATCTCGAAGCTGGTGGTATTCAGGTTTGTACTAAGCTTTCTTTGTCATTTCACCATATCATTACTGTGTCCATGTGGCATGTGTAATAAATATGCTTCGGTCATCTGCAGGTGATCCAGATCGATGAGGCTGCTCTAAGAGAGGGTCTGCCACTTCGCAAGTCGGAGCATGCTTTCTACTTGGACTGGGCTGTCCACTCATTCAGAATCACCAACTGCGGTGTGCAAGATACCACTCAGGTAATCTACTTGGAATGCCATGAATGTAATCAGAAAATCTTTGTTACCATCTTCATCCATACCTTATGAGACTTGTTTTTCCTGGGCAGATCCACACTCACATGTGCTACTCCAACTTCAACGATATCATCCACTCCATCATCAACATGGACGCCGACGTCATCACCATTGAGAATTCCCGCTCCGACGAGAAGCTCCTGTCGGTCTTCCGCGAGGGCGTGACCTACGGAGCCGGCATCGGCCCTGGCGTCTACGACATCCACTCCCCCAGGATCCCCGAGGAGATTGCCGACCGCGTCAACAAGATGCTTGCGGTGCTCGACACCAACATCCTGTGGGTGAACCCTGACTGCGGCCTCAAGACCCGCAAATACACCGAGGTGAAGCCCGCCCTGACCAACATGGTTGCCGCGGCCAAGCTCATCCGCACCCAGCTCGCCAGCACAAAGTGAAGAGCCACGAAAGCGAACAGCAGCCTGATACTACTACCTATTGTTTTGTCTGGGCAGAGCGCCAAATGAGCCACATTTGTTTTGAATAATCCGATTCTTTATCGTACGTACCGCCCGAGTTTGGATAGGGTTAGTCTTGCTATGGTGAACTGCTACGTGTTGACATGTTGTATCTATGTTTGGTGGGTGGTTTCTTATTGTTTACAGGCTGTGGTCTCGAGCCTTGTGTGTCACGGTTATAAACGGAGGTGAAAATTGTTGTGCATCTCTCGGCTCCTCCTTGATTTTCACAAGCTGTCTGCTCATCTGTGAACCTGTTCTCAGATGACAGTTACAAACTGAAGCCATTTATGTTATAAGTACATGCTTCACAATCACAGTAGCAGCATTGCATACAGCGCACCAGCTCCTACCACCGCGAGGACGAGGACAACAAATCCAACCACATGCAGAGGCCTAAGCTTCTCCCACCACCTCTTGTCATCACCACCACCATCGTTTCTCGGTGCATCCGGTGTGGCAATCTCCTCCTCCTGTATCTGAATCCTGGTCTCCGCCTTCGGCACCATATTCTTCTTCTCTTGAGCCCTCTTCTTCTCCGCGTCCTCTTGGGCGCTCCAGAAGCTGCCATTGCTGCTGCTGGTGCCGCCCGACGAGCCATCGCCTTTCTGCTCGCCGTGAGACGGGGGCTGAGCGCCTCCAGGCTGCTGCTGTTCCTTCTCCGTGGCCATGGACGATGACGACGGTGGTTGAGCGCCTCCAGGCTGCTGCTGTTCCTTCTGCGTGGCCATGGACGATGACGACGGTGGTTGAGGGCCTGGTGGTGGCGGTGGTGGCCCCTTGGGCAGGATGACGTAGAGCACGGCTTGGTCCTTGTCCATCACGGCCCTGATGCCGCCGGTGCGGACGCTCTTAGGCACCGGGAACGACTTGAGGAACCGCGCGCCGCCCACAGGGCGCTCGCCAGCCACCTTGAGCTTCCGGCTCGTGTTGTAGAGCACCCTCAGCTCCTCCTTGATGAACCCTGCGACCATGGCAAGACAGACATCTTCAGAACACACACAAGTCACACTGTCACAGGCTCATAATGCAGCAGCGAAAGGAAGCCGGAGGCAATGCGCACCGGGGCTCGACGGCCGTGTACACGCGGTGGCGCGGCGCCGGCGCCTGCATGGCGAGACCGTTGATCGACGCTGCATTATAGGGAAGGATCTTTCAGCGACAAGGATTTGGCTAGGAGACAGGGAAGGGGTGCATGGGGAAAGTATTTAGTGCTCCCAGGCCTAGGGTGCTCCCGGTGCTCCGATGCGAAAAACATTTTTTAAAATGTTTAAAAAATTCTGAAAAAATGCAGCACATCGACGGAACATCGATGTCTCTTGTCACAAAATTTCAAATCAAAGTTTGAAACATTGCTCGAGATACAAAAATGACAAATTTGATATCAATGTGATAATGGGCCAAAACTAAAGCCCAATTTATATTATGTACAAAAATTTGTCATTTTTGTATCTCAAGCAATGTTTTGAATTTTGATTTGAAATTTTGTGACAAGAGACATTGATGTTCCTTCGATGTGCTGCATTTTTTTTAGAATTTTTTGAACATTCTAAAAATGTTTTTCGGACATTTGGAGCATCGGGAGCACCCCAAGCCTGAGAGCACTAGATATTTTCCCGGGGTGCATGCATTATAGGGAAGATGACACAATATAACTAACTATGCGGCGATGATGGTTGTTGCTAGCTAGGCAACTCCTTCCTTTGCTTGTGCTGCTCTAGGATGTTTTGCTTTGGCCACAAGGCGGCAATGCATGCACTCATTCATGCATGGTACAAACACCATGCATGACACGCCCGCACACCAGCCTTGCAAAACAGCGATACAAGGCTTACAAAGCACAACCCAGATGCTGCTACGAGCTAACATAAGAACAGGCAAGACCACTGGCGGAGCCAGGAACTTGCTCCTGGGTATTCATGTAAAACTTTTTTTTTGCCAAAGCAATATAATAAAACCATAAATGTACAGTAAGATAGCAACATCAATGACTCAATGACCATACATCGATAATAGTAGCAAAATATCATTGTGGCAATATCTCTAACAATTAAGAAAGCTTACAAATAGCAAAGGAAATTACAATATAACTTTACGATCACTTTTTGGAAGAGATTGATGACATCCTCATCTTTCACTTGCTTGAAGAATTCCCTCTCAACGAACGTAACCAAGCGATTGTTCAAATATTCATCACCCATTTTGTTTCTTAGTGAATTCTTCACGTATTTCATTTAGGAAAATACCCTCTTAATGCTGGCAGTGGCTACCGGAAGAATGAGCACAAACTTAAGAAGTTTGTAAACAATATAATATTGTTCATTCTTTCTTGTCTCAACCATCAAAACTGAAAGCTCACATAGATTCTTCAAATTGCTAAACCTTTTATCCATACGCACATGAGAAATGTACATGCTTAATTGCCATGGAAGTCTTGACAATTCATCATTTGTGAAATCCTTAGCATAAAACTTTCTAGCAAGCCTAACCAACTTCTCTTTATCATAAGCAGCAAAGGAATCACGTGGACCAAATGCTGCCATGCAAGTAAGTAGTTCAGTGTTTACCTCATCAAATCTTGCATCAAGTTCTTGAAGTTGCCTATCAATGACACCCACAAACATTTCAACCTTGAAGCGTTGGTAATTCCTTGCACCATTAAAGAACCCTCCTTTTGGTCTCCCAGCAGGATAGTAAGGAGCCTCCATGTCAACAACTTTGATCTTGTGCTTTACACAAAAAGAAGTGACATTCTAAAGAAAATCATTCCACCCTTCATCTTCTCGCAAACATTGCAAGTGTAGCTTTGTGAGATCAACAACCTCCATAGCATTAACAATATCTTGATCTTTCTTTTGCAAAGCTCTACTCAAGTCATCGGTGTATTCAAATATTTCTTTCATGAAGTGTGCCATGAAAACAAATTCAAATGTCTGAAATGATGTCAACATAGTCATTGCTGCTACTGCCTCTGTGCCGTTATACTCTTTTGCAATCTTGATGAGAACACGCCTTATTGCAGGATACATAGAGATAACATGGTTGACAGTCTTGTAGTGAGAGCCCCAATGAGTGTCACATGGCCTTCCAAGACCCATTTCTTGATACGAAGAGAAAGTGTCTTCAACATGGGCAAGACCAAGAAATCTCACAACTGTCCTTCCTTTCTTATCCACATAACGCAAGCAAACAACTAGTTGTTCATTCTGTTACATATCACTAGACTCGTCTGCAAGTATTGCAAAATGTCCACCATCAAGATCTTCAATGAGTAGTTTAGTAGTCAGCTAGGCACAACATTTGATCAACTCTTGTTGTATATCATGGCAAGTCATCTTACAGTTTTGTGGAGCATTTTTTAGAACCACCCTATCAACCTCTTCAAAGTTTCCTGCTAGCCAATTTAAAAGCTCAAGGAAATTTCCTTTATTTAGTGAGTCATCACTTTCATCATGCCCTCTAAATGCCAAACCTTGGTGCAATAGGAATCTCAAACACTTGAGTGTCCATGTCACGCGGAGCTTATATAGAACCTTGTATTGTGTGGTGTTTGAAGCAATTGACTCCCTAATTAATGTTGTAGGTGTAGTGAACATATCATATTTTTCTTGAGCTTCAGCATGAGTGTTTGAAGCAATTGACTCCCTAATTGATGTTGTAGGTGTAGTGAACATATCATATTTTTCTTGAGCTTCAGCGTGAGCACTGCTAACGGCACCAATATGCCTCTTCAATCTTGCTTTAATGTTCCAATTATTAAACCATCCGTTCACAAATGCATCTCCTCCGGGACTTTTTGTTTTATCCTTGAACAAGTAGCAAACAAAGCAAAAGGTAGCCTCTTCTTGCACGCTATACTGAAGCCACTTGTGTTCCTTAAACCAAGTAGGGCAAAAGCGACGGAGATGTCCACTAAAATCTTTGATCTCAAACTTAGGATCCTTTGGTTGACAAGCACCCAAGTCAATGTATCTCCTTATAACTCTATCTTGGTCATTGGCATGATACGAAGATATGGGAAGTCGCTTGCTGGGATCACGTTCCAGAGGTGCCAAATCTGCTTCAAATTGGGGCATTGATTCACCATCTTCATCAACCGCTTCATCATCTTCTACAATTGGGGTTGGGGAGCCTCTCGTCTCTCCGGTTGCGGAGCTTCATCATGTGTTTGCACTAGTGCTAGCTGCAGATTGCTCTCAACCTAAACGAAAATAGGAGTTGGTGTTGATGTAGAAGTTATTTTTCTTGCCTTCAAAGATTTGTCCCACATTTCAAATATGCTAACATCCTTTTTCTTCATCTACATCTCAATCACGTAAACAAAATAGAAATCAGTGGCAATCATTTATGATCATAAGCAGCCAATGAATCACATTCAATTTTAATTTACAAGTAATCACTGCATAATATTCAGATTTGTTTACAAAGAGAGGGAAAGAAGCAATATTGTGGTATGTGGATGGCTGCAGAATGGACGGACTGCTGCTGGACAACGCCAGGGAGCCCCGAGGACGATGGTCGGAGGGCGCTGCCGGCTGCCGGCTCGCTGGGAAGGCCGAAGGTGGCCAGCATGGCGGAGCCGCGCCGCCGCGGAGGAGAGTGCCGGACGCCGAAGACTAAGGGGCGAGCGCAGGGGAGGGAGATGGCCAGCAGGAGTATGGAGGGGAGGGGAGGACCGGTTGCCGGAGCAGGAGATGGCAAGCCACCAGAGCCGGACCTACAAAGTGGCAAGAGAGAGCTGGGTTTAGCGGTTTGGGAAGGGGATCGACCGATTTGGGAATCGAGGGAGGGAGACTGGAAGCTCGCGCGCCTAACCAGACTCTGTCTGGCACCGTGCGTTCAGATGAAGCCATGTCATGTTACAGGGCATCCTCACCACCGTGATACAGCAAGGCGTTCTCCACAGCAATCGCTTGGGCATCATCCACTTTGAACAGGGCACGCAGCGCAGCTAAAACATCCACTGGGAGCTGATGCGAAGGCTTTTGCAAACTTGTCGAGTACCTCCACAGAGTACCGGTATTACGAATAGCAGTTTAGGACGAAATGTTTCTCTCACCCTCCGAATCAGAGGGAGCACCTCCACACTTAAAACACATGTACTCCAAAACAAACAGGGCGAAAATGTTAGCTCCTCCATGCAAAGCGCACTGAACAAGTGCTGCAAGACAACAAGGGGATCACCGGAAAACAACAATCCACAGTTCGTAAACATACTGCAAACAACACTCGGTAGTTCACAAAGACAATCCAAACGACAACCAATAACTCATGAAGACTAATACGATCAGGCGCAGCACAGCATACTGAAATCAGCAGTCAACCAATAACTCATGAAGACATACGATCAGGCACCGCTAAATAGTGACAGTATACTAAAAAGTAGTAGTCAAAGCAAAAGCCTGGTGCGAAACGGATCGTCTGCCATACAACCTCATAATCTCCTCACCAACAAATCACCTAAGCAGAATGTAAAGAGTAACTCAAGCTGAAAGTACTAGGCAGACAATGTGCCTCAGAACAGTCAAGAACTTGACAGGCATTACAACCTCTTCGGCCAGCAAGACTCCTACGCGTACCCAGGTTGGCGATTCTTCGGTCCACACTCCAGCTCTGGCTTGTGAAGTCAGCATCTACATAGTTGTACCAACATACATGTTAGGAATGACAAGTTATAAAGTTGATTCAACTAGACACTGTAAGAGCACAAGTGTACAGTTGACAGGAAAAGAAATTGTGTAAAATAGGGGTGGTTTCTAGTGAACCAATGGAGATTACAAGAGTGCACATCTTCTCGAACAGACGATTATGCAGATTGCAGACAGTACAACAACTACTTGCACAATTGCTCTCTATATAAAACAAGACCAACAAGACACAAAAATGTTTAGATCACTAAAAGGAATGATTTTAAGACATTCCAAATTGGACATGACAGCATCATGTTTCTGCTACACTTACAACTTTTAAGATGGAACTGAACAGCAGCAAATTTGCACCAGAGTATCTACCATAAACAGTTCAGCAGAAGCATGATAGAACTGAACAGTAAATTTGCACCACAGGGTATTACTAAAACATCTTTCCATAAATAGTTGAAAACTATAAATCACAAGGGTATCTACCAGTCAAAACTTCTGCCTGCGATAAGCCTGCCAGTGTCGAAAGAAACCCTCGGTCATCTTCCGTTCACTGAGGAGGAGCTTCACAAACTCTGGCAGAAAATCAGGTTCCAGTCGAGCTGCATTGAGCTCCGGCTCATCTTCATTCTTAACGCTCTGAATACCCCCTGCAAACTGGTACAAGTAGGAATATGGTCAAAACACAGCAAATATCAAGTGCCGCAAGAACAGTTGACACAAGTCGAAATCATGCATAAACCTACCTTGGTGTGCCGGTACGAATGATAGCACAGTTGCCGTAAGAACAAGTGCTTTTTTGCCCAAGTATCTTTGTATCGTGGCTTCCAAGTTGACGAATCTAGCGGATTAGGTTTTCCTGCTTTGTACCAAAACGTCAACCACACGAGATCATCAACTTCATCAGCACTGTTGTCGGTAATTACTTGCATCCAATCCAATCGTGAGCATAAGACACTGGTGAACTCAATCCACCTGTCATACTGAAGATCATTAATACAGAGATACCATCCTTCAATCAAAGCAAGTCTTGCTACCGGAGACAACAATGCAGGATGGAACTCTAGATACTCCATGTACCACCCATGCCCAGACAAATACACCCGGGACTCCCTCTCCTTGTCACTGCCAAAATAGTCATCATAAGTCATATTTTGCACATCACCCTTGAGCTCTTTGGAGAAATGGAGCAAATAAGCCGGAAAATCGCCTTGTATAGCAAACAGCGAGACAATGGATGTCGCAAATTTCTTTAAATCAGCTTTGCAGGCAGTCAACAGTTCAGCATGGTCCTGATACATCACAGGAGGGACTTCGATCTCAACCCTCCCATCATCTAGAACATACCAATCACCAATGGTCCATTGTCCACTCCACGAATGGTCATGGCGGTGGGCTTCGAGCAGTTTATGGAAACAACAATTCAGCAAAAGCCGCAATTCCTCATGCATATCAACGATATTCTGCCTGAAGGAATGACCTTTGAATAAAGTCCTGAGAGCATGTCCTCGAAGCTTGCAAATTATTGATTCAAGCGATGAAATGCTGTAAAACAAAAAAAAATCAATAATGAGGAATCTGAAAGATACACATAGTGAAATTCACAATAAAAGGCTGCAGATTCAAAATCAAACAGAAAAAACAAGTAAACTATAGCCAAAGTTGTGAAGAACGAACCTGCTAGGAAGATTAAGAATTTCAAGCTTAAACTTCTCAAAGACATTGTAGCCAAGATCTCTTCGTCGGAAAACCTCTGCTTGTATTCTTCTTTCTTAAAGAGCTCCAATATAACATCTTGGGCAGCATCTTCCACGACTGCCTGCAAGCTGCAAACAAAATAATAGATATGTTATGTTCAGATTTATAAGATTCTTTCACTAATTAAAAAAAGAATATCTCAGTGAAAACAAAAAAAGAAATAACACAATAACACGCATTAAAATAAAGAAAATGTTACAGTGTCATACGGCACAATAACACAATATAATAAAAGAGATTAAACTTCAGGAAGTGCTGTATGAACACAGGTAGAAATAACAGAGATTAAACAACAGCTGTTGTTTACAGTGTCATGCGGCACTTCCTGGTCTAAAAATCTTCACTGGGATATTCAAGTTGAACAAAATTAACAATATAATAAAATAAAGAAAATGTTATGCTACAGAGTGAGATTTAATAGTATGTCAATTAGCCAAATAGCATGTCAATCGGATTTTATAGTATGACACTAAGATTGGGGCGACAAATTTGAAATCATCAGTCCCTCAGTCCAGAAACAAAAAAACTAAATATTGCACATAAGTACACATATAAAAAGCAGGGTGCATACTTTTGGCTCATCTGGTTAATTACATAATTTGTCAGCAGCCTTTTTGTCTAGGTTGTCAATCCTCCTGAGAGCGTAATAATCAACCCTCATAACGAATGTTTGCTGCTCCCACATTTCTTTGATCAGGTGACTTCCAGCACTGCAACAACCACCACCAACAGTTCAGAAAAGAAATAGCATGATTGAAGTAACCTAACAAACACCTGTACAATAAGCAGGAAACAAGTCTGATCAATTAGTTTCCCATGCCCTCGGGCAGCTGCCTCTCTATCGGTTGATGCACGGCGCCAATAAAAGTAAAACATGGGTCCTGATAAACATAAATATCATTATTTATACTAAATTTATTTGTAATTTCCGCACTATTTTTTCTATGTTACAATCATATATAATATATTGAGGTAAGTCTCATAAAGTGTTAAAATTGTTTATTTTACATTTTAGTGTGTTACCCTTCTAATTTTTTAAAGAAAAAACTATCTAAATGAGACGAAGTTTAAAGAAACAACACATGTATTCCCAGATTAATTTGGGCAAGTTAATTAATAATTTATATCTTGGCAGGAATCTCAAAAGTGTGTGGTATATGAAATATCCCAATAACTGTTTTCTAGTTTATAATTAGATATGTGCAAATAAAAATCTGGCTTATTCTAGATGGATAGCGAGTAGTTGACAAACTGCATCAGGATCCTCTGATCTCCACCATTTATCTTTTTTTTGACAAAGGGTGAATTTTATTGGCTCAAAATGAAGCATCAGGAGGATACAAAGACAATAATTAAGACCACCCGGCGGCCTCTGCATAGTAAAGATGCACACGGGCAACCCCAACACATGCATACAAGAACATGCCAACAGATAGCAAAGTCATATAAGACCAAAGCTATGTATAGGCGAAGAAATACCCAAAAGAGATTAGATCCACATTCGGCAAGCTACATCAATGACCATATCCGCACCAACCATCTCATGACACCACACAAACAACGAAGTTCTTCAACATCAACACCTTCAAGAAGGGAGCGACGCTCAATAGCCGCCATTGCCAGATTCGACCACTCAAGATTGGAATCTAGGTTTTCACCCTTAAGAAATGGTCCAAGCATATCCGAGCAATGCCTTCAACAAGGTAACGACGTAAAAACATCGTCATTGCCAGGCATAACCAACTCGGGTCACCCAGGCTTTCACCTCGGAGCTCGACACCGGGTGCTCGAGTAGCACCACCATCAAGTCACTCAAGTACTGTCGCCACCACATTTCCACGATCCTAGCAGCTGCAAGCGATGTGTTAGTCGTCGCTGCACCACCATTCTTCTGTGTCAAGCCGACGTCCATAGTTTGCATCTCATCATTGAAGTCATCCACCAGATCTGGAGAGAGAAACCCTCAAGAAGATCTTTCGATGGCCACTGCAATCCACCATCTATCATGTAGAATGGTGTTTTACAAAAATAATAAATACACCCAGCCAATTAGTCAGCCATGTATGCTAGTAAAAGAGTGTCTTGTAGTTCCTTAACCAAGAGATTATAATAGGTGACGCCAATATCGAGTTACTGTTGTTTTTGGCAAACTTTGGTCTTCCTTTTCTACTTAAAGTTTTTTCCAATAGAGCTTCATCGTGGAGGCAGATTTAAACTTGTTAGTTAGATCTTGCTTGCTTGCTGCCATTGTATTTACTAGTGTTATTCGGCCATGTGCCAATATGTTATTTGCACATAGTTTAATGTGCACAAGATTCTATGTCAGGATATGTTTTTGTTTGGAGGGCAAATTTTCTTTTCTTTATTTTGCTTGAAGGCAGCCGTGCTTGGATTATGTATGCCATGTGTCATTCTGTTATTGCAACGGCTGAATGTATGCATGTATGCAAGATTACCTATGTGGACATGTTTTGTTGTAAGATTATATCCTTTTTTTCTCCTTGTAAAGCCAGTTGTGTTTGCAAGGCATTTTTTCTTCTTGTTTGATAGATGGATGTAAACAAGTGGATGGATGATGTGTCAATGACTAGACAGATTTTTTGCAGATATGGATGTGGGACTACTTTGTCCGAGTGCTGCTATGCACAAGATGATGTGTGAACGACAACATATATCAGTCTGTCTATGCATATCAGTAAAGTGCAGTCGACATCTGGATCGGGCATCGTCCCGCTGTCTTCCAGGTTGTGTCGTTCACACAACAGTTTCGACTTTGTCCCCTCTCTGTGTTGTGCGCTGCTAACTAACCAAACATGGACTTCACACTTTTCCTCCACCTTTTGAATTTTCTCTCTAGTTAGCACTCCCTCGCCTTCTTTTGTTACTTTACATTTTTTCTTACGTCGAACTTTTTGAAATTTGACCAACTTCATAGGAAAAAGGGGAGAACATTCACAGTATACCAAATTAATACCATTAAAGTTATTTGGGATGGGGAGTTCCAACGGTCATGTTAATAAGGATGACAATTTTATCCATGGACATGGATAACCATGCATATCCGACTCGAATGGATAGGGTTTGGATATGCTTTTGTGCCCATGGGCAGCACCCAAACCCAACCTGATTGCTCGTGGGTAGGGCCTGGATATAATCTTGTAACCATGGGTATACCCAAACCTGCCCCGATAGTATGACTTAATGGGCAAAAATAGGCTATCCCTACCCCACAGTCACATGTCCCACTGCAATTTTCTACTTTGATATCTAAAACATGCAAAAGAAATTGCACAGTCCCCGCCATAGCTTTTATTAATTGACATTCAATCCCCACCATAACATACTCTAGCACTGAAAGAACATGCGGTGCCCCCATGTTTGGTTTTAATAATTGATGACAATTCCTATGGACTAATTGTTGACTTGAGTTATATTTGAAGGGTTTGTCCATAGGCTTTTCTTGAAGTACATTTTTTTGTTCTTCCAATCATGCTGCCTCCGCTATCTCTTCCTTAACTGTTGAAGTTGGTGGTTGTTGCAGCGATGGAACTTCTCTGGTGGATGAGAAGTGGGAGCATGAGACATTTGATCTGAGAATCGAGTTCTTTGCTCTCAGGAGGGTGGACAAGAAAAGCCGCTGACAAGATATGCAACGAGAAGAGCAAAGGGTATGCACCCAACTTGTTCATATACGTATACCTTTGTACAATGTTGAGTTTTTTTATGATGATTTCAAATTTATCGCTCCAGTCTTAGGGTCCGTTTAGGTGGATATGTGCTGATTGACATACTATTAAATACGACTTGACAAATCAAAGTTTAAACAGTTGGTTTGATTTTCTTTTACTTAATTTCTTTGACTGATGGCAGTGATGATTTGCATGTATTCAAGCTCAATAGACCAAATCAGAATCGAACCAATTAAACACTGCCACCACTGAGCAACTATATTTTGAATCTTTTTGGCTGTTATTTTTGCCTTTCAATCTAGATGATCTATTTGGATTGTGAGGAGGTATTGATGCATGATCCAAAACTTGATCCGAGGGGTGGCATGAGCTGCCTGTGTGATGTCATCTTTGCAACTGAATCCATTATAGATCTGTTTTTAATTGTTTATTTTCTTCTTGATTTCGTCAGTATCATGCGAGGAAACCTTATTCAATCTTAGGACACCTTCTGACACAGTGCCTATTTACCTGTGGATTAGAAGGCTTTTATATTCTGATGATACACCATGTTTTCTTGTAAATTATCTTAGTTTTTTGGTATTGGCTAGTGAGCATTGTTCTCTTTTATACTTGCGACCTGATGTAATTAAAGTGCATGATGATTAGCTTTATGTTGAATTACCGTCCGATTCTGAATGACGATATTTTTGCGGCTTTCTGATGCATAAAACCAGAAGCGTACAATTTTCTTTATTATATTGTTAATTTTGTTCAACTTAAATTATCCCAGCGAAGATTCTTAGACCAGGAAGTGCCTATGACACTGTAAACAACAACTGTTTCTCTCCACTGCATGTGTCCTCCCTTTGGCTATAACCTTTGTAGTTTGGTCAGGGCTGGAATATCCTTTTGCACCTGGTTTGGTTCAGTTGTGTGCATGATTTTAAATGGGTCTCTGAGGGATTCTCTCATACTGTTTGCTCTGTTTTGTGTGTGTTGACAGGAACCTTTCTCTGTATTTTGGTTAAGATACACTCTCTAGAGTTAATTGTTGTGGTTACGATATTTTTGTAGTGGCTGAATAAGGTACTGATCAATATGGTTTGATCAGTTTTGGAGATATGTTACGACGACGACGATAAATTTAAGGCTTGTTTCTCAAAACATTCGTAGATGCCGCCTAAGAGCTTTCGCCCAGCCAGGCTAGAGAGCTGTGTGTTGGCTTGGGCTGAAGTCAACCTTGGCGAGGAAGTAAACAATGGCATCATTCTGCATGCTGAGTGTGGGCATGCCAACGTAAAGAGACGACAAGGTTGGGAAGGAAGCCGCGGTACCGGCCGCATCAACCATTATACGGGTGGACTTGAGCTTGCAAACCATGCGCCAATCCTTGGCTGAGGTGTGACGGCTCTTGTCAATGCTCCATGTTGTGGCCATCCAATGACGGGAGGGGACCTTAGAGGAGCTTCTGTCGGGGTGATGCAGCATCACAACATACTTGATGGTCTCGCCAAAGACGGCTATGTCGCGAAGAGACCTTGGATTGATAGCCCCCACGTCGGGTCCGCACGGGAACTTCAGGTAGCCAAGCTTGGGGCGTTTGGCGAGAACGTCGCAGAAGACGATGTTGCGCCAGAGATCCACCCAAGCCATAGTGCCATTGCTTCCTCCGATGGTGAGTGTCTTGCTTGTGAGGTGGTGTTCTGGATATGATGGACCCATCACCACTAGCTTGTTGCTCCATGTCTTGATAGCAGAGTCATAGATGCAGAGGTGAGGAGATTTTTTACCCCAGAAAATGTAAGATTTTGCGGCAACGACAAAGTGATGGGCCTCGGCCTCGTCCTCTGCCTCTCCATGTACATGGGGTCATAGGTCGACGTGGTTGCTGGTGTTTTTGGAGCTTTTGTTGGGCTTGCGCATGATGGCGAGCGAGGTCTCGTTGAGTCGGTGTTGGAAGCCGGGGAGCGGGAGTTGGTGAAGTTTGCGAGAGAGGGTATCATAGACGAAGTATTGGCAATTTTCGGGACACAAGTAATCGGTCGGATGGTCGCTGGTGGCGACGCATAGGAGGACGAGGCTGCCGTCGGTCTCGGTGGCCAGGATGTAGGGCATGACCGGGAACTCGGTGTGGTCCATGTGGGTGGCGTGGACGCAAAAGTAGGAAACGAGCGGCGGGGCGACGGCGCAGAAGGTGACCTGGAGTTGGCCCCTGAGATTGTGTTAGAGTATATTTCCGTGTATCGTTTATGTATAGGAATATCCCATGATTCTGTATGATATGGTTGTGATTTTTCTTGACCTCCAAGGCATGTAACTCTCATGTATTCCTATATATATGTAACACGAGGGCCGCCCATATGTGGCGCATTGCCTAATCATTCTCGTTTACTTGGTATCAGAAAGATCAATCCTTTCCTCCTAAACCCTACCACGCCACCGCCAACCTTCCTGATTGCCGTCACCTAGCCATGGCAGGAACCGGCGCCACCACCAATTCCTCGCTCACCTCTCCCTCCCTGCCCGCCTCCCACTCCACCATCACCGGCCCCCTCGTCAACACCACCATGCCCGCCTCTGCCTCACCGGCTGTACAAGTTGCTAGCATGCGCACCCACGTGCCCGTCACGCTTGATCTCCACACCTCCAACTTCGCCAAGTGGAGGATGCTCATCCGCGTCCTCCTCGGCAAGTACAACTTGCTTCCCCACATCACCACCGTCACGGCCGCGGCGGACCGCACGCCGGATTGGACCGTGAGGACTATGTCGTCCGGTCCTGGCTGTACGGCTCTATCTCTGACGAGATTCTTGATATGATCATGGCGGAAGATCAGATGGCGCATGAGGCCTGGAACCTCAACTCCAACCTCTTTCTGGATAACCAGATGACCCGCGCGGTCTACCTCAAGGCCGAGTTCCGCAACCTCGAATCACAGGCGGGCTCTCGGTCACCGCGTACTGCCACCGCTTGAAGGCCCTCTCCGACGCCCTCGCCGACGTCAGCACTCCGGTCACGGACCAGACTCTCGTCCTCAACTGCCTTCGCGTCCTCAACCCACGGTTCGCCGACATCACCACGATCGTGACCATGCAGAACCTGCTCCCAACCTTCGGGCAGACACACTCTTTGCTTGTTCTCCGCGAGACTCAGCTCGCCAACACCTCCGCCGTGGCGAACCAGACCGCCCTGTACGGCGGCCACTCCTCCCAGGGCTCCGGCCTTGGCGGCTCCAACTCCAACCGTGGTGATGGCAACCGTTGCGGCGGCAACTCCGTAGCCGACGGCAACCGCAACAGCGGGAACTGGTGCAAGAAGAGGCAAGGCGGCAGATCCATCGGCAGCAACTCCGACGGTGCCCGCATCGGTACAGGCGGCCAACCCACGGTCGGCCCATGGATCTGCTTCAACCCATACACTGGTCAGCCGCTACAGCCTCAGGGCGCTCCCATGCCGTGCCCGACCGGTGGAGCCGGCCTGCTTGGACCGCGTCCCCCGGTGCTGCCACCCGCCTAGGCGTTCACTTCCCTGGCTCCTCTCCATGGCCAGGCCTTCGGCACCAATGCTCCTCCGGTCCACGGCTACAACCCGACACCTCAGTGAGACTGCACCGCGCTCATTGCCACCTTGAACAACGCCGCATCAGCCTCCAACATCGGGGAGTGGGTCATGGACTCCGGAGCCACATCCTACATGGCCTCCGACCCCGGTATGCTTCAACATCTCCTTCCTGCTTCTTCTTCCTCCTCCCTTGTCGCTGTTGGTAATGGCTCTATGATGACCCACAAGTATAGGGGATCTATCGTAGTCCTTTCGATAAGTAAGAGTGTCGAACCCAACAAGGAGCAGAAGGAAATGATAAGCAGTTTTCAGCAAGGTATTCTCTGCAAGCACTGAAATTATAGGTAACAGATAGTTTTATGATAAGATAATTGGTAACGGGTAACAAGTAAATAAAGTAACTAAGGTGCAGCAAGGTGGCCCAATCCTTTTTGTAGCAAAGGACAAGCCTGGACAAACTCTTATATAAAGGAAAACGCTCCCGAGGACACATGGGAATTATCGTCAAGCTAGTTTCATCACGTTCATATGATTCGCGTTCGGTACTTTGATAATTTGATATGTGGGTGGACCGGTGCTTGGGTGCTGTCCTTACTTGGACAAACATCCCACTTATGATTAACTCCTATTGCAAGCATCCGCAACTACAAAAGAAGTATTAAGGTAAACCTAACCATAGCATGAAACAAGTGGATCCAAATCAGCCCCTTACGAAGCAACGCATAAACTAGGGTTTAAGCTTCTGTCACTCTAGCAACCCATCATCTACTTATTACTTCCCAATGCCTTCCTCTAGGCCCAAATAATGGTGAAGTGTTATATAGTCGACGTTCACATAACACCACTAGAGGAGAGACAACATACATCTCATCAAAATATCAAACGAATACCAAATTCACATGACTACTAATAGCAAGACTTCTCCCATGTCCTCAGGAACAAACGTAACTACTGACAAAGCATATTCATGTTCATAATCAGAGGGGTATTAATATGCATAATGGATCTGAACATATGATCTTCCACCAAATAAACCAACTAGCATCAACTACAAGGAGTAATCAACACTACTAGCAGCCTACAGGTACCAATCTCAGACTTAGAGATGAGAATCGGATACAAGAGATGAACTAGGGTTTGAGAGGAGATGGTGCTGGTGAAGATGTTGATGGAGATTGAACCCCTCTCAATGAGAGGATCGTTGGTGATGACGATGGCGATGATTTTCCCCTCCCGGAGGGATGTGTCCCCGGCAGAACAGCTTCGCCAGAGCCCTAGATTGGTTCCGCCAAGGTTCCGCCTCGTGGCGGTGGAGTCTCGTCCCGAAAGCTTGCTATGATTTTTTCTCGGACGAAAGACTTCAAATAGCAGAAGATGGGCACCGGAGGGCCAACAGGGGGCCCACAAGATAGGGGGGCGCGCCCTCCACCCTCATGGCCAGGGTGTGGGCCCCCTCTGGTATTTTCTTCGCTCAGTATCTTTTATTATTTCCAAAACCAACTTTCGGGGAGTTTCAGGACTTTTGGAGTTGTGCAGAATAGGTCTCTAATATTTGCTCCTTTTCCAGCCCAGAATTCCAGCTGCCGGCATTCTCCCTCTTCATGCAAACCTTGTAAAATAAGAGAGAATAGCCATAAGTATTGTACCATAACGTGTAATAACAGCCCATAATGCAATAAATATCGATATAAAAGCATGATGCAAAATGGACGTATCACTCTACATTACCCGTTTCTCATACTGGTGATGCCTCTATTCCTACTTCCGTTCGCACACTTTTTCTTCACAATGTTCTACTCATCCCTCATATTGTCAAAAACCTACTTTCTGTTCGTCGTTTCACTATTGATAATTTATGCTCAATCGGATTTGACCCCTTCGGCTTCTCTGTGAAGGACCTTCGCACCAGGGCTGTGATTCTTCGCTGCAATAGCCATGGAGATCTCTACGTGTCCCCCTCCTCGGTCATCAACCATCACGCCCATGGACTCATCGCCACCACCTCCATCGAGCTTTGGCATTGCCATCTAGGACATCCAGGTCGCGACGCTATGTCCAATCTTCATAAATAGTCATCTATTCCTTGTAATAAAGCGGCTTCCCACGTTTGTCATGCTTGCCAACTTGGCAAACATGTACGCTTGCCGTTCACTAGGTCTACCTCGCATTGTGTCGAACCGTTTCAGTTAGTACATTGTGATCTTTGGACATCTCCTGTTTTGAGCAACTCCGGTTTTAAGTATTACCTTGTTATTGTGGACGACTTCTCGCACTATATATGGACGTTTCCTCTCAGCAACAAATCTGACACCGCCGCCACACTTACTAATTTTGTCGCCTACGCCCGCACACAATTTTCCCGTTCACTAGTAGCAATGAAGGCCGACAATGGCACCGAGTTTCTCAACACCACAATCACCACCTTCTTTGCCTCTCATGGCATTCATCTTCGTCTTTCATGCCCGTACACCTCCGCTCAAAACGGCAAGGCTGAACGTGCCATCCGCACCCTCAACGATGTTGCACGCACACTTCTCTTTCAGTCCTCGATGCCACTTCCCTACTGGGCGGAAGCCTTGGCCACCACCACCCATCTCATCAACATACGCCCCTCTCAGTCCATCGCGTTCGCCATCCCCTACATCCGCCTACATAATACCCTTCCCGACTATAGCATGCTCCGAGTCTTTGGATGTTTATGCTACCCTAACCAATCATCCGTCGCCAAGCATAAACTAGCGCCATGTTCCGTCGCATGAATATTACTTGGTTATCCCGCCAACCATAAGGCCTTGTTCGGTTACACCCCTCCACAAGAGGATTGGCGGGGATTTAGGGAGGTTTTGACTTGCAAGGGATTAAATCCACTTCAATCCCTGCCAAACCCCCTTTAAATCCCTCTCAACCGAACACAGCCTAAAGGATATCGGTGTCTTGATCCTCAAACATGTCGTGTCATCATCTCTCTCCATGTCGTCTTCGACGAGACGATCTTTCCCTTCTCTTCCTCTCCGGATCGCCCGTCCAACCCCCTTGCGTCATTGGATTTCCTCCTCCACCTCGTAGCATAAACACCATACCCGCCCTCTCTCCTGCAGTCCAACCCGCTATGCATGTCAACCCTTCTTATTCCCCCCACCCCTCTGCCCGCTCGCCCGCGAGCGTGCCTAGCCCTGCTGCAGCGCCTAGCCCGCCGCCCAGCTCGCCCATTCTCGCTAGCCCACCGAGCGCGCCTGCCTCCCCCGGGCCTTCGCCCGCACCTGCCCCTGGTTCGAGCGCACCTTCTTCCCCTGTCATCGTGCATCGGCCACCCTCCCCTAGCAACACCCACATGATGCTTACTTGTGCCAAGCGCGGTCTCTTTCAGCCCATCGATCATATGAATCTTATGGCTTCCACCTCCTCTATTTCTCTTCTTCCCAAAACATACTGGGGTGCTCTCAACGACCCACACTGGTGTCGTGCTATGCACGATGAGTTCGAGGTTCTTGTCACTAACCGGACGTGGTCACTTGTTCCACGGCCACCTCGTGCTCATGTTATTTTAGGGAAGTGGATTTTCAAGAATAAGTTTCATTCAGACGGATGGCTTGCCCGCTATAAAGCTCGGTGGGTGGTCCGCGGCTACTCTCAATAGCCGGGCATCGACTTCAACGAGACATTCAGCCCAGTTTTCAAACCGGACACCATCCGCATCGTCCTCAGCATTGTGGTTTCCCGTGCGTGGCCGATCCACAAGCTTGATGTCAAGAATGCCTTCCTCAACGACAACCTTGATGAGGAGGTTTATTGCCAGCAGCCGTCTGGTTTCGTTGATATGCCTGCTGCCCCGACTACGTGTGCCGTCTTCACAAGTCACTCTATGGCCTCAAACATGTGCCCCGTGCATGGTACCAACGGTTCGCTCTCTATGCGCATCGCCTCGGTTTTGTTGCATCGAAATCGGATGTCTTCCTATTCATCTACCACCACGGACACCAACTCGCGTACATCCTCTTGTACGTTGATGATATTGTGATCACCGCTTCTACATCCACGCTCCTTCAGCACTTGACATAGCAGCTACACTCGGACTTTTCCATGACAGATCTTGGAGACCTCTCGTTTTTCCTCGACATCTCAGTTACCCGGGACGCCAATGGCATGGTTCTCTCCGAGCGACAGTATGTCTTGGATCTTCTTCAGCGTGCAGGCATGGCCGACTGTCATCCATCGCTCACTCCAGTTGGCGCCAAGGTCAAACTCTCAGCCATTGATGGTGCTTTGCTTGATGATGCTACTACCTATCGGAGTTATGCTGGTGCATTGCCGTATCTCACTCTCACATGTCTGGACGTCGCCTATGCTGTGCAGCAGGCCTGCCTCTATATGCATGCTCCCGCGAGCTGCATCTACACTTGGTCAAGTGTATTCTTTGCTACATCAAGGGTACACTCGACCTCCGCCTGCACATTCCTCGATCGTCGTCCATGACTCTCACGGCCTACTCCGACGCCGACTGTTGGGGAACGTAGTAATTTCAAAAAATTTCCTACGCACACGCAAGATCATGGTGATGCATAGCAACGAGATGGGAGAGTGTTGTCTACGTACCCTCGTAGACCGAAGCGGAAGCGTTGACGCAACGTAGAGGAAGTAGTCGTACGTCTTCCCGGTCCAACCGATCCAAGCACCGTTACTCCGGCACCTCCGAGTTCTTGGCACACGTTCAGCTCGATGACGCTCCCCGGGCTCCGATCTAGCAAAGCTTCGGGGAGGAGTTCTGTCAGCACGACGGCGTGGTGACGATCTTGATGTTCAACCGTTGCAGGGCTTCGCCTAAGCACCGCTACAATATGATCGAGGTGTAATATCGTGGAGGGGGGCACCGCACACGGCTAAGGAACGATCACGAAGATCAACTTGTGTGTCTATGGGGTGCCCCCTGCCCCCGTATATAAAGGAGTGGAGGAGGGGAGGGCCGGCCCTCTCTATGGCGCGCCCTAGGGGAGTCCTACTCCCACCGGGAGTAGGATTCCCCCTTTCCTCGTCCAACTAGGAGTCCTTCCATGTAGTAGGAGTAGGAGACAAGGAAGGGGAAGGGAGAAGAGAAGGAAGGAGGGGGCGCAGCCCCTCCCCCTAGTCCAATTCGGACTAGGCCTTGGGGGGGCGTGCGGCCTGCCCTAGGCAGCCCCTCTCTCTTTCCCGTATGGCCCAATAAGGCCCAATACTTCTCCCCCCGTATTCCCGTAACTCCCCGGTACTCCAAAAAATACCCGAATCACTCGGAACCTTTCCGATGTCCGAATATAGTCGTCCAATATATCGATCTTTACGTCTCGACCATTTCGAGACTCCTCGTCGTGTCCCCGATCTCATCCGGGACTCCGAACTCCTTTGGTACATCAAAACTCATAAACTCATAATATAACTGTCATCAAAACCTTAAGCGTGCGGACCCTACGGTTCGAGAACAATGTAGACATGACCGAGACACGTCTCCGGTCAATAACCAATAGCGGGACCTGGATGCCCATATTGGCTCCTACATATTCTACGAAGATCTTTGTCGGTCAGACGCATAACAATATACGTTGTTCCCTTTGTCATCGGTATGTTACTTGCCCGAGATTCGATCGTCGGTATCCAATACCTAGTTCAATCTCGTTACCAGCAAGTCTCTTTACTCGTTCCGTAATACATCATCCCGCAACTAACTCATTAGTTGCAATGCTTGCAAGGCTTAAGGATGTGCATTACCGAGAGGGCCCAGAGATACCTCTCCGACATTCGGAGTGACAAATCCTAATCTCGAAATACGCCAACCCAACATGTACCTTTGGAGACACCTGTAGAGCTCCTTTATAATCACCCAGTTACGTTGTGACGTTTGGTAGCACACAAAGTGTTCCTCCGGCAAACGGGAGTTGCATAATCTCATAGTCATAGGAACATGTATAAGTCATGAAGAAAGCAATAGCAACATACTAAATGATTGGGTGCTAAGCTAATGGAATGGGTCATGTCAATCAGATCATTCAACTAATGATGTGATCCTGTTAATCAAATAACAACTCTTTGTCCATGGTTAGGAAACATAACCATCTTTGATTAACGAGCTAGTCAAGTAGAGGCATACTAGTGACACTCTGTTTGTCTATGTATTCATACATGTATTATGTTTCCGGTTAATACAATTCTAGCATGAATAATAAACATTTATCATGATATAAGGAAATAAATAATAACTTTATTATTGCCTCTAGGGCATATTTCCTTCAGTCTCCCACTTGCAGTAGAGTCAATAATCTAGATCACATCGCCATGTGATTTAACATCAATAGTTCACATCTTTATGTGATTGGTTCACATCTCCATGTGACTAACACCCAAAGGGTTTACTAGATTCAATAATCTAGTTCACATCGCTATGTGATTAAGACCCAAAAAGTGATCATGTTTTGCTTGTGAGAGAAGTTTAGTCAACGGGTCTGCCACATTCAGATCCGCATGTATTTTTCAAATTTCTATGTCAACAATGCTCCGCATGGAGCTACTCTAGCTAATTGCTCCCACTTTCAATATGTATCCAGATTGAGACTTAGAGTCATCTGGATCAGTGTCAAAACTTGCATCGACGTAACCCTTTACGACGAACCTTCTGTCACCTCCATAATTGAGAAACATATCCTTATTCCAATAAGGATAATTTTGACCGCTGTCCATTGATCTACTCCTAGATCACTATTGTACTCCCTCTCTTAACACAGTGTATGGTATACAATAGATCTGGTACACAGCATGGCATACTTTATAGAACCTATGACTGAGGCATAGGAAATGACTTTCATTCTCTTTCTATCTTCTGCCGTGGTCGGGCTTTGAGTCTTACTCAACTTCACACCTTGTAACATAGGCAAGAAACTTTTTCTTTGACTGTTCCATTTTGAACTACTTCAAAATCTTGTAAAGGTATGTACTCATTGAAAAAACTTATCAAGCGTCTTGATCTATCTCTATAGATCTTGATACTCAATATGTAAGCAGCTTCACCGAGGTCTTTCTTTGAAAAACTCCTTTCAAACACTCCTTTATGCTTTGCAGAATAATTCTACATTATTTCCGATCAACAATATGTCATTCACATATACTTATCAGAAATGTTGTAGTGCTCCCACTCACTTTCTTGTAAATACAGGCTTCACCGCAAGTCTGTATAAAACTATATGCTTTGATCAACTTATCAAAGCGTATATTCCAACTCCGAGATGCTTGCACCAGTCCATAAATGGATCGCTGGAGCTTGCATATTTTGTTAGCACCTTTAGGATTCACAAAACCATCTTGTTGCATCACATACAACTCTTCTTTAATAAATCCATTAAGGAATGCAGTTTTGTTTATCCATTTGCCAGATTTCATAAAATGCGGCAATTGCTAACATGATTCGGACAGACTTAAGCATAGATACGAGTGAGAAACTCTCATCGTAGTCAAAACACCTTGAACTTGTCAAAAACCTTTTTGCGACAATTCTAGCTTTGTAGATAGTAACACTACTATCCGTGTCCGTCTTCCTCTTGAAGATCCATTTATTATCAATGGCTTGCCGATCCTCGGGCAAGTCCACCAAAGTCCACACTTTGTTCTCATACATGGATCCTATCTCAGATTTCATGGCCTCAAGCCATTTATCGGAATTTGGGCTCATCATCGCTTCCTCATAGTTCGTAGGTTCGTCATGGTCAAGTAACATGACCTCCAGAATAGGATTACCGTACCACTCTGGTGCAGATCTCACTCTGGTTTACCTACGAGATTCGGTAGTAACTTGATCTGAAGTTACATGATCATCATCATTAGCTTCCTCACTAAATTGTGTAGTAGTCACAGGAACAGATTTCTGTGATGAACTATTTTCCAATAAGGGAGAAGGTACAATTACCTTATCAAGTTTTCTACTTTCCTCCCACTCACTTCTTTCGAGAGAAACTCCTTCTCTAGAAAGGATCCATTCTTAGCAACAAATGTCTTGCCTTCGGATCTGTGATAGAAGGTGTACCCAACTGTCTCCTTTGGGTATCCTATGAAGACATATTTCTCCGATTTGAGTTTGAGCTTATCGAGATGAAACTTTTTCACATAAGCATCGCAACTCCAAACTTTAAGAAACGACAGCTTAGGTTTCTTGCCAAACCATAGTTCACACGGTGTCGTCTCAACAGATTTAGATGGTGCCCTATTTAACGTGAATGCAGCTGTCTCTAATGCATAACCCCAAAACGGTAGTGGTAGATCGGTAAGAGACATCATAGATCGCACTATATCTAATAAAGTACGGTTATGACGTTCGGACACACCATTACACTATGGTGTTCCAGGTGGTGTGAGTAGTGAAACTATTTCACATTGTTTTAATTGAAGGCCAAACTCGTAACTCAAATATTTTACCTCTGCGATCATATCGTAGAAACTTTTATTTTCTTGTCACGATGATTTTCCACTTCACTCTGAAATTCTTTGAACTGTTCAAATGTTTCAGACTTATGTTTCATCAAGTAGATATCCCCATATCTGCTCAAATCATCTGTGAAGGTCAGAAAATAATGATACCTGCTGCAAGCCTTAATATTCATCAGACCACATACATCAGTATGTATGATTTCCAACAAATCTGTTGCTTGCTTCATTGTTCCGGAGAACGGCGTTTTAGTCATCTTGCCCATAAGGCATGGTTCGCAAGCATCAAGTGATTCATAATCAAGTGATTCCAAAAGCCCATCAGCATGGAGTTTCTTCATGCGCTTTACACCAATATGACTTAAACGGCAGTGCCACAAATAAGTTGCACTATCATTATTAACTTTGCATCTTTTGGTTTCAATATTATGAATATGTGTATCACTACGATCGAGATCCAACGAACTTGTTTCATTGGGTGTATGACCATCGAAGGTTTTATTCATGTAAACAGAACAACAATTATTCTCTGACTTTAATGAATAACCGTATTGCAATAAACATGATCAAATCATATTCATGCTCAACGCAAAAACCAAATAACACTTATTTAGGTTCAACACTAATCCCGAAAGTATAGGGGAGTGTGCGATGATGATCATATCAATCTTGGAACTACTTCCAACACACATCGTCACTTCACCCTTAACTAGTCTCTGTTTATTCTGCAACTCCTGTTTCGAGTTACTACTCTTAGCAACTGATCCAGTATCAAATACTGAGGGGTTGCTATAAACACTAGTAAAGTACACATCAATAACATGTATATCAAATATACTTTTGTTCACTTTGCCATCCTTCTTATCCGCCAAATACTTGGGGCAGTTCTGCTTCCAGTGACCAGTCCCTTTGCAGTAGAAGCACTTAGTCTCAGGCTTAGGACCAGACTTGGGCTTCTTCACTTGAGCAGCAACTTGCTTGCTGTTTTTCTTGAAGTTCCCCTTTTTCCCTTTGCCCTTTTCTTGAAACTAGTGATCTTGTCAACCATCAACACTTGATGCTCTTTCTTGATTTTTACCTTCATCGATTTCATCATCATGAAAAGCTCGGGATTCGTTTTCGTCATCCCTTGCATACTATAGTTCATCACGAAGTTCTACTAACTTGGTGATGGTGACTAGAGAATTCTGTCAATCACTATCTTATCTGGAAGATTAACTCCCACTTGATTCAAGCGATTGTAGTACCCAGACAATCTGAGCACATGCGATTCTCCTCCATCTTTTAGCTATAGAACTTGTTGGAGACTTCATATCTCTCAACTCGGGTATTTGCTTGAAATATTAACTTCAACTCCTGGAACATCTCATATGCTCCATGACGTTCAAAACGTCTTTGAAGTCCCGATTCTAAGCCATTAAGCATGGTGCACTAAACTATCAAGTAGTCATCATATTGAGCTAGCCAAACGTTCATAACGTCTGCATCTGCTCCTGCAATAGGTCCGTCACCTAGCGGTGCATCAAGGACATAATTCTCTGTGCAACAATGAGGATAAACCTCAGATCACGGATCCAATCCGCATCATTGCTACTAACATCTTTCAACACAATTTTCTCTAGGAACATATCAAAATAAACACAGGGAAGCAACAACGCGAGCTATTGATCTACAACATAATTTGCAAAATACTACCAGGACTAAGTTCATGATAAATTTAAGTTCAATTAATCATATTACTTAAGAACTCCCACTTAGATAGACATCCCTCTAATCCTCTAAGTGATCACGTGATCCATATCAATAAACCATGTCCGATCATCACGTGAGATGGAGTAGTTTCAACGGTGAACATCACTATGTTGATCATATCTACTATATGATTCACGCTCGACCTTTCGGTCTCCGTGTTCCAGGCCATATCTGTATATGCTAGGCTCGTCAAGTTTAACCTGAGTATTCCGCGTGTGCAACTTTTGCACCCGTTGTATTTGAACGTAGAGCCTATCACACCCGATCATCACGTGGTGTCTCAGCACGAAGAACTTTCGCAATGGTGCATACTCAGGGAGAACACTTCTTGATAATTAGTGAGAGATCATCTTAAAATGCTACCGTCAAACTAAGCAAAAATAAGATGTATAAAAGATAAACATCATATGCAATCAAAATATGTGACATGATATGGCCATCATCATCTTGCTTCTATGATCTCCATCTCCAAAGTACTGTCATGATCTATATCGTCACCGGCATGACACCATGATCTCCATCATCTTGATCTATATCAATGTGTCGTCACGTGGTCGTCTCACCAACAATTGATCTTGCAACTATTGCTATCGCATAGCGATAAAGTAAAGCAATTATTGGACGCTTGCATCTTATGCAATAGAGAGACAACCATAAGGATTTTGCCAGTTGCTGATAACTTCAACAAAACATGATCATCTCATACAACAACTTATATCTCATCACGTCTTGACCATATCACATCACAACATGCCCTGCAAAAACAAGTTAGACGTCCTCTACTTTGTTGTTGCAAGTTTTACGTGGCTGCTACGGGCTTAGCAAGAACCGTTCTTACCTACGCATCAAAAACCACAACGATAGTTTGCCAAGTTGGTGCTGTTTTAACCTTCGCAAGACCGGGCGTAGCCACACTGGTTCAACTAAAGTTTGGAGAAACTGTCACACCCAACCGAGCCACCTTTGTGCAAAGCACGTCGGGAGAACCAGTCTCGCGTAGCGTACGCGTAATGTCGGTCCGGGCCGCTTCATCCAACAATACCGCCAAACCAAAGTATGACATGCTGGTAAGCAGTATGACTTATATCGCCCACAACTCACTTGTGTTCTACTCATGCATATAACATCAACACATAAAACCTAGGCTCGGATGCCACTGTTGGGGGACGTAGTAATTTCAAAAAATTTCCTACACACACGCAAGATCATGGTGATACATAGCAATGAGAGGGGAGAGTGTTGTCTACGTACCCTCGTAGACCAAAGCGGAAGCGTTGATGCAATGTAGAGGAAGTAGTCGTACGTCTTCCCGGTCCAACCGATCCAAGAACCGTTACTCCGGTACCTCCGAGTTCTTGGCACACGTTCAGCTCGATGACGCTCCCTGCGCTCCGATCCAGCAAAGCTTCGGGGAGGAGTTCCGTCAGCACGACGGCGTGGTGACGAAGATCTTGATGTTCAACCGTCGCAGGGCTTCGCCTAAGCACCGCTACAATATGATCGAGGTGTAATATCGTGGAGGGGGGCACCGCACACGGCTAAGGAACGATCACGAAGATCAACTTGTGTGTCTATGGGGTGCCCCCTGCCCCCGTATATAAAGGAGTGGAGGAGGGGAGGGCCGGCCCTCTCTATGGCACGCCCTAAGGGAGTCCTACTCCCACCGGGAGTAGGATTCCCCCTTTCCTAGTCCAACTAGGAGTCCTGCCATGTAGTAGGAGTAGGAGACAAGGAAGGGGAAGGGAGAAGGGAAGGAAGGAGGGGGCGCAGCCCCTCCCCCTAGTCCAATTCGGACTAGGCCTTGGGGGGCGTGCGGCCTGCCCTAGGCAGCCCCTCTCTCTTTCCCGTATGGCCCAATAAGGCCCAATACTTCTCCCCCCGTATTCCCGTAACTCCTCGGTACTCCGAAAAATACCCGAATCATTCGGAACCTTTCCGATGTCCGAATATAGTCGTCCAATATATCGATCTTTACGTCTCGACCATTTCGAGACTCCTCGTCATGTCCCCGATCTCATCCGGGACTCCGAACTCCTTCGGTACATCAAAACTCATAAACTCATAATATAACTGTCATCGAAACCTTAAGCGTGCGGACCCTACGGTTCGAGAACAATGTAGACATGGCCGAGACACATCTCCGGTCAATAACCAATAGCGGGACCTGGATGCCCATATTGGCTCCTACATATTCTACGAAGATCTTTATCAGTCAGACCGCATAACAATATACGTTGTTCCCTTTGTCATCGGTATGTTACTTGCCTGAGATTCGATCGTCGGTATCCAATACCTAGTTCAATCTCGTGACCGGCAAGTCTCTTTACTCGTTCCGTAATACATCATCCCGCAACTAACTCATTAGTTGCAATGCTTGCAAGGCTTAAGTGATGTGCATTACCGAGAGGGCCCAGAGATACCTCTCCGACATTCGGAGTGACAAATCCTAATCTCGAAATACGCCAACCCAACATGTACCTTTGGAGACACCTGTAGAGCTCCTTTATAATCACCCAGTTACGTTGTGACGTTTGGTAGCACACAAAGTGTTCCTCCGGCAAACGGGAGTTGCATAATCTCATAGTCATAGGAACATGTATAAGTCATAAAGAAAGCAATAGCAACATACTAAACGATCGGGTGCTAAGCTAATGGAATGGGTCATGTCAATCAGATCATTCAACTAATGATGTGATCCCGTTAATCAAATAACAACTCTTTGTCCATGGTTAGGAAACATAACCATCTTTGATTAACGAGCTAGTCAAGTAGAGGCATACTAGTGACACTCTGTTTGTCTATGTATTCACACATGTATTATGTTTCCGGTTAATACAATTCTAGCATGAATAATAAACATTTATCATGATATAAGGAAATAAATAATAACTTTATTATTGCCTCTAGGGCATATTTCCTTCACTCTTGCTACTACTGTTGTTACCATTACCTGCTATCCTACTGCTTAGTATAGGATGCTAGTGTTCCATCAGTGGCCCTACACTCTTGTCCGTCTGCCATGCTATACTACTGGGCCGTGATCACTCGGGAGGTGATCACGGGTATATACTATATATTTTCTACAGGATACATGTGGTGACTAAAGACGGGTCGGCTTGTGGAGCACCCGCGAGTGATTCACGGATTGGGGGCTGAAAGGACCTTTGTCCCAACGGCCCTCTGTGTGGATCTTTATGGCGAAGCGACAGGGCAGGTTGGGACCACCTAGGAGAGAGGTGGGCCTGGCCCTGGTCGGCGTTCGCGGTTATTTCAAAATAACACGCTTAACGAGATCTTGGTATTTGATCTGAGTTTGGCTACTGGTCTATACGCACTAACCATCTACGCGGGGACAGTTATGGGCACTCGACGTCGTGGTATCAGCCGAAGCCTTCGTGACATCAGCAACTGAGTGGCGCGCGCCGGATTGGACTGGAACGCCTACTAGGCTAGGTCTGCTTCCGGCCGCGTTCGCAACGTGCAGGTGTGCAAAGGGCGATGGGCCCAGACCCCTGCGCCATAGGATTTAGACCAGCGTGCTGACCTCTCTGTTGTGCCTAAGTAGGGCTGCGACGTGTTGATCTTCCGAGGCCGGGCATGACCCAGGAAAGTGTGTCCGGCCAAATGGGATCGAGCGTGTTGGGTTATGTGGTGCACCCCTGCAGGGAAGTTAATCTATTCGAATAGCCGTGATCTTCGGTAACAGGACGACTTGGAGTTGTACCTTGACCTTATGACAACTAGAACCGGATACTTAATAAAACACACCCTTCCAAGTGCCAGATACAACCGGTGATTGCTCTCTCACAGGGCGACGAGGGGAGGATCATCGGTTAGGATTATGCTATGCGATGATACTTGGAGGACTTCAGTCTACTCTCTTCTATATGCTGCAAGACGGAGGCTGCCAGAAGCATAGTCTTCGAAAGGACTAGCTATCCCCCTCTTATTCCGGCTTTCTGCAGTTCAGTCCACATATAATAGCCTTAATCCAGTTGATACCAATGCATACATATGTAGTGTAGCTCCTTGCTTGCGAGTACTTTGGATGAGTACTCACGGTTGCTTTCTCCTTCTTTTCCCTCTATCCCTTCTACCTGGTTGTCGCAACCAGATGTTGGAGCCCAGGAGCCAGACGCCACTTTCGACGACGACTCCTACTACACCGGAGGTGCCTACTACTACGTGCTGCCCGCTGACGACGACCAGGAGTAGTTAGGAGGATCCCAGGCAGGAGGCCTGCGCCTCCTTCGATCTGTATCCCAGTTTGTGCTAGCCTTCTTAAGGCAAACTTGTTTATCTTATGTCTGTACTCAGATATTGTTGCTTCCGCTGACTCGTCTATGATTGAGCTCTTGTATTCGAGCCTTCGAGGCCCCTGGCTTGTAATATGATGCTTGTATGACTTTTTTTATTTGTAGAGTTGTGTTGTGATATCTTCCTGTGAGTCCTTGATCTTGATCGTACATATTTGCGTGCATGATTAGTGTACGGTTAAATAGGGGGCGTCACAAGTTGGTATCAGAGTCGACTGCCTGTAGGAATCCCCCTTCCACACTCCTTGGCCGAAGTGGAGTCTAGACATTACAAAAACTTTTACTAACATGGCTGTGTGCCTTACGGGCCCACATCGCCATCTGGGTGGTATTAGGCTCTTTTACTCCTCGATCCTTACTCTGGGACACTGAACTCTCTCCTACTCGGGTTAAACGATTTTACTAACTCTAACACTAGGATCCCGTGACCACGTTCACCCCAAAGTTGGATAAGCCCTAGTTATTCTTTAGAGTAGTATCTGAACATTATCCACATTGTCATTTGACTCCTGTGAAAACATCTTTGTTTTCAGATGGAACCCACGAGGCAGGTCGTGCGCCACACGACGGCCATTGGTGCCTCAGGATCACCTGCTGTGTTAGTTGAGATGATGACCTATCTGGGTTATCGCTGGCACCCTGAGTACACCGTCTATGAGGAGTATCAGGACTTCAACCAAGAGCAGTACCGTGCCATCGTCCACCTCTACTCTCGGGAGTATGACTCCACTAATGTGCTGCACACTGCTCATGGTGTTGGAGTGACTATCGATATGGCGGTCCACGATGCTGCTTATGCTGCTCTGACACGTCTTCGTGGAGAGTATCAGGAGTTGGATACCTCCCCCTTCAAGCACATTGCTATCGCATCCGATGTTGGTGCGGAGGGATACTACACTGCTGCCTACTCCACCGTCACCCGAGAGCCCTTCTACCATCAGAACCTGGTTCTGCATGCTGATGGGCTGGATAGAGCTAACCGAGCTCTTCGCCACGAGTTGTACACCACCCGTCAGCACCTGTATCGTGCTCTGACGCTGTTGCACCCCTCTGTCCAATCTGGTGATCTGTCGCGTTCTGCGATCTACCTTGCCAGGACCGTGATGCCCCAGGGCGTCGGCTGGCCAGATGTGGGAGGCTACTCTCCTGCACTTGGTCCTCTCCTGCCACCTGCGCATCGGGTTCCGCACCAGAGTATCCGCGGACCCCAGGCTACTCGCGTGGAGGTCTTCCCTTCGTGTCACTACTAGCTGTCGGGCTACACCTACCTCCGCAGTACCGCGTGGGACTGATGTAGACTTGCTTGTTAGTGTTAGATGCATTCGCCGCGAGCCTGTGTGCCGCCTATGATGTCTTAGCCTATGTATCGAACTCTGTGTAACAAACTCTATGCATGATCTCTTTTGTAAGATATGCCGACTACTATGTAGTATCTATCGTGCTGCTTTCGTTGTGCATGTTTCATCATGAATGATTCTTGTTTTTTTGCAAATTTCTCAATGCTGAACTACCCCTGTTAAATATTAGCAGGATGGTTAGACCAGGTGGTCGTGGTCGTGGTGGCAACGCCCCACCACCGCCTGAGTACATGGCTGGGATGATGCAACAGTTTGAGCTGAATCGTCAGTTCATGGAGAATATTATGGCTCAGTTTCCTCTCCCCAATATGAACCAGCAGCCAACCCAAGTGACTCTGCAGGATTTCATGCGCCTCAACCCAACCGTGTACCGCAGCTCAACTCAGCCTCTGGATGCTGATGACTGGCTCCGTGACATCACCTATGAGATGGAGTCTGCTGATGTAGCCCCTGCCAGCTATGTCACCTTTGCTTCCTTCTTCCTGAAAGGACCCGCAGCTCAATGGTGGGACAGCCATAGGCGTACTCTGCCAACTGGAACAATCATCACCTGGCCAGACTTCCAAGCTGCCTTCCGTGCTCGCTTCATTCCTCAGGGAGTCATGGACCGTAAGAAGCGCGAGTTTCGCAACCTCACCCAAGGCAACAAGACTGTTGAAGCTTATCAACGGGAGTTTCTTGACTTGTCCCGCTATGCTGAAGAAGACATTGCAACTGATGCACGCAGACAGGAGAAGTTCCGTGATGGCCTTCAAGCTGACATCAAGCTCGCACTTCTAGTGCATGACTTTGCTGATTTCGCCACCCTGGTGAACAAGGCCATCAATGTTGAAACTGGTCTGCAGGAATACCAGGGCTCTCACAGGCGCAACCGTGACACAGGCTCTTCTTCGGGCCCGTCCTCGCAGAAGCGCAAGATATGGATTCCCAACAGCATGTACCAGCCGAATGCACCCACCCCAAGGCAGACCTATGATGCACCTCGTCTGCCTGCTCCTCCAACTAGGTAGCCAAGACTTCCAGCTCCACCACCACAAGCTCCTGTCCCCACTCCCAATAATGGATTGTGCTTCAGGTGTGGGCAACCAGGGCACCGTGCTAGGGAATGCAACCAGAACCAGAATCAACTGGCCCTTCCAGCAACTGGCCGTGGAAGCAACCAGCCCCGCAACAACAGTACCAAGTCTTATGGTCGTGTTCATGCCAACCACGTTGATCTCAATGAAGTTCTAGACCAGCCTGCTACCGTGATGGGTACACTCCTCGTAAATTCCATACCAGCATCTGTTTTATTTGATACAGGAGCATCACATTCATTCTTATCAGCTGAGTTTGCATTCATGCATGGCATTAAATACGAAGAGATGAACACTGCGATTGTGGTACACACTCCTGCGGGCCAGTGTCAAACCTCTATGGTTAGTCACAACGTTCCCGTTGAAATTGAAGGACTGGAATTCCTTGCCTCCCCCATCGTACTAAAGTCCTGCAGCATTGACCTCATTCTGGGAATGGATTGGTTGAAAGCGCATACTGCTTCTATAGTTTGCGCCACTAAGGTCGTCCATCTGCTACACCCTTCTGATGAAATAATTGCTTACCAAGCTCATCTAGTTCAGAACGCCGAGGCACGTCTTTATGCCTTGAATGCGTTGAACGCTGCACCACTCGAGGGCATTGAAAACATTCCCGTCGTTCGTGAATTCCAAGATGTCTTCCCAGAAGAACTTCCGGGGATTCCCCCTGCTAGAGCTGTCGAATTCATCATCGACTTGAAACCCGGCACTACCCCTATAGCTAAACGACCCTACAAGATGCCGCCGCATGAACTCATTGAGCTTAAGGAGGAAATCGACAAATCTCTTGTCAAAGGTTTCATTCGCCCAAGTTGCTCTCCTGGGGAGCACCTTCTCTCTTTGTTAAGAAGAAGGATGGGACAAACCGATTAGTCCAAGACTACCGTCCTATAAACCATACCATTCAGAATAAATACCCTCTTCCTCGGATCAATGATCTTTATGATCAACTGGCTGGCTCATCAGTGTTCTCCAAACTCGACTTGAGGTTGGGTTACCACCAGATCCGTGTTCGTGAGGAGGACATCCCAAAAACCGCATTCGTGACTCGGTATGGATCATACGAGTACACCGTCATGTCATTCGGCTTAACGAATGCTCCCGCCACCTTCTCTCGTCTGATGAATTATATATTCATGGATTACCTCGACAAGTTTGTCGTGGTTTATCTGGACGATGTCCTTGTATTTTCCAAGAACGAAGAAGAACATGCTGCACATCTTCGCCTTGTGCTGGAAAAACTTCGAGAGCATCAACTGTATGCTAAGTATTCCAAGTGTGAATTCTGGCTCCCCGAAGTAACCTATCTTGGGCATGTCATCTCCAAGAATGGTATTGCCGTCAACCCTGAACGAGTTCAGGCTATTCTCGATTGGACTCCTCCGAAGAATGTGAAGCAAGTCCGAAGTTTTCTCGGCCTCGCCAGCTATTGCCGTCGATTCGTCGAGAACTTCTCCAAGATTGCCAGGCCTCTGACTAATCTGTTGCATAAGGGTGTCAAGTTCGAATGGACAGACAAGTGTCAGGAAAGTTTTCAGGCGCTCAAAGACAAGTTGACCTCTGCCCCCGTGCTTGCTCCACCTGATACTAAGAAGGACTTCGTCATTTACTGCGACGCTTCCCGTCAAGGATTAGGCTGTGTCCTAATGCAGGAGCGCAGAGTGATTGCTTATGCCTCTCGTCAACTGCGCCCTCACGAAGAAAACTACCCAGTTCACGACCTCGAGCTTGCTGCTGTCGTTCATGCACTGAAGCAGTGGCGACACTACCTTCTCGGTAATCGTTGCGAGATCTTCACCAATCACCAAAGTCTGAAGTATCTGTTTACTCAGCCAGATCTGAACCTCCGTCAACAAAGATGGATGGAGACTATTGCAGACTTTGACGTGGGTATATCCTATACCCCCGGCAAGGCTAATGTAATGGCTGATGCCTTGAGCCGCAGGTCTTACTGCAACCACCTCCAGGTTCACAAATTTCAGCCCTCGCTTGTCGAAGAATTTAGAAAGCTGAACCTCCATATTGTTCCTCCTGGAGCACTCGCTCCCCCTCCCCCGGAGTTCCGCAAGATGAATCTTCTTGTTGTTACTAAGGGTTCTCTAAATACCCTGGCTGTCATACCAGATCTCATAGCTGGTATAAAGACTATTCAAGGTTATGACTCTGAAGTCCATAAGATTAAACGCCATCTAGCAGAAGGAAAGCCCTCATTCTTCACTATCGCCGACGATGGCGCCTTGTATTTCAAAGGCCGCCTAGTGGTACCATGTTCGAAGAAAAACCTGGATAAGACTAAAAGGGTTATGCAAGAAGCTCATGATACGCCTCTGTCCATCCATCCTGGTAGTACAAAGATGTACCAGGATATTCGTCAAAGATTCTGGTGGTCTAATATGAAGCAGCACATTGCTCGTTATGTTGCTGAGTGTGACGTTTGTCGCCGTATCAAAGCAGAGCATCAAAAGCCTGCTGGAACACTGCAACCTATCTCTATTCCTGAATGGAAGTGGGACCATGTTGAAATGGACTTCGTCACTGGATTTCCCAAATCGCAGAAAGGTAATGATGCTATTCTTGTCGTCATTGACCGACTTTCCAAAGTTGCCCATTTTCTGGCGGTCAAAGAGACAATCACTGCTAGTCAGCTTGCTACTCTCTATATGGCCAGAATTGTTTCACTTCACGGTATCCCACTGGTTATCAGTTCAGACCGTGGCAGCTTATTCACTTCAAGGTTTTGGGCGAGTTTCCAAGAAGCTATGGGAACTCACTTATCTTTCAGTACTGCGTTTCATCCGCAGTCACAAGGGCAAGTTGAACGTGTCAACCAAGTTCTCGAAGACATGCTTCGAGCTTGTGTAATCTCATTCGGCAAGAAATGGGAGGAATCTCTTCCATATGCCGAGTTCTCTTATAATAATAGCTATCAAGCTAGTCTGAAGATGTCCCCCTTCGAAGTGCTATATGGACGAAAGTGTTGAACCCCTCTGAACTGGTCAGAAACTGGGGAACGTCCACTCTTCGGTCCGGATATTATCCAACACGACGAAGAACAAGTTCGCATTATTCGCGAGAATCTCAAGACTGCTCAGTCACGTCAGAAAAGTCAGTATGACCGTCATCACCAAGACATGGTCTATCAACCTGGCGAAAAGGCTTATCTTCGAGTTACACCAATGAAGGGTGCTCACCGCTTCGGGATCAAGGGCAAGCTAGCTCCTCGCTATATCGGTCCCTTTACTATTCTCGAAAGGCGTGGAAAAGTGGCATATCAACTGGAGCTTCTGCCGAACCTTTCACAGGTTCATGATGTGTTCCATGTGTCACAACTCCGCCGTTGCTTCAAGGATCCAATCCGAGCGGTGGATCATGAAGTGCTCGAATTGCAACAGGACCTCTCTTATAAAGAGCATCCGGTCTGCATTCTTGACCAAGCTGAACGCCGCACACGTCAGAAGGCGATCAAATTCCTCAAAGTCCAGTGGTCGAATCACTCTGAAGACGAAGCCACTTGGGAACGCGAGGACCGCCTGCGTGATGAATACCCCGCACTGTTTCCTTCTACCTCCTAAATCTCGGGACGAGATTTCTTGTAGTGGAGGAGATTTGTAACGCCCGGATAATTTGGCTACAGTAAAACTCTCCTAATGATGCCATGTCATCTGTGATTACTGTTACTAATCTCGGGATAATTCGAAAACGCGTCAAATTCAAACTTAAAATTAAGGTCGACAATAAAAGTTTTCAAAATTGAAAAAAAATGTTCGGTGGACGCCAAATATTACAAAGGTAATTATGGTGCAGAAAACACATTTTTAGTAAAAGACTAAATACTTTAAAATGAAATAAAACAGAAAAGAAAAAAAGAAAGAGAAAGGAAAACCCCCCAAACCCCCCTGGGCCATCTGGCCCAGCTAACCCACCTGGCCCATCCGGCCGAACCGGCCCGCCTCCCCCTGCTGCCTCCCTTCCCTGTTCCCCCGACCCGGGTCGAAACAGGGGCGCGTCCCCGCCTCACCCTCTCACCGGCGACGACGAGGGGATAAGGTCGCCACGCCGCGCCCCCTCGGTCTCTCCTCCCACTCACCCCACTCTCCCCTCGGTCCGCGCGCCTTCCCCCTCAGATCCACCGCGCTCCCCCCTCGTTCCCCTCCGTAACCGAGCGCCACCGCCGCCATGGCTCCGGCCTAGCCACGGCCACCATGCCCACCTCGCCGCCCCACGGTGTCTCCAAGGGCCGCCGTCGTCCGCTGCTTCAACTGGTGCTCCCCGTTGGAGAGCGGAGCCACCGCAACGCCCCGACGCCGCCTTCGTCTTCCTCTGCTCCGACAAACTCCGCCGCCGTTCTTCACCGACTCCGGCCGCGCCCCTGCAGCTACTAAACCCCCAAGGGCCACCGTGTGCGCCGCTCGGTGAGCCCCTGCTCCCTCCTCTCTCTCTCTCGTGCGCCCTAGCCAGCTGCCGCCGAAGTACCCGAGAGCCCATCGCCGCGGATCGCCTCGCCACCGTGGCCGTACTCTCCGTCGTGCTCGCCTGAGCACGGCATCTTGTTCCTGGTGCCCCCTGGAACCCAACGCACCCGCTCGCGCACTGCTCCGTGGCCGCTAGCCCCTAGCTCGATGAACGCCCGAACGCATCGCCGCACGCGCCCATCGCCGGCAGCCGTCCGGTGACCATTTGGTCCCGGGCTCATGCCTGTCGTGCTCGCACGCGCCCGTAGAGGCCTCCTGGCCGTTTAGGGTACTTGCTGCCGTGCCGCAGCGCCGTTTCCCTCTCACGGCCGAACGCCGGCGTCCGCCCCGCTCGTCACCGGTGACGCTACGGCCCTCCTCCGGCCACGCCACCGCCCCCACTAGATGGGCCTCTGCGCGCTCGTTCGAACGAGCCCAGGCGCGCGCGGATCCGTGCCCTGTGCGCAATTTCCGGTGAACTCCGGCGGGTCTGCGCCGTGCTTTTGGTCGCCGGCGGCGAGGGCCGGCCCTGCTGACCTGGCATCGCGGGTCCCACCACCTAGGCCACTGACTGATGGGCCCAGGGCCCCCTGTTGACCTGTTGACTGGGTCAACTGCTGACTGGGCCACCCCTATCTCACTGACCTGTAGGCCCCACTTCAATAAACGAAATAAATAAAAAGAATAATTGGTTAACTAAATAGTTAGCTAATTAAAACCCTATTCTCTCACTAACGGCTGGGTCCCACCCTCTAATTAACCTGTTTAGTTAGTCTAAACCCCCTGTTAATGCCCCTAACAATGACATGTGGGTCCCACTGGACCCACCTGTCTGGTTTGACTGGTCAACCGACCAGTTGACCTGCTGACATCACTCTGATGTCATGCCTACGTCACCACACACTGTTTTGGATAATGTTGGAATTAAATATATAATTAAAATCAGAAAATGATTTAAATCTTTAGAAAATCATATCTTTTAATCCGTAATTCGGATGAAAATACTTTATACATGAAAGTTGCTCAGAACGACGAGACGAATTTGAATACGCAGCCCGTTTATCCGCCACGCATCCCTAGCATAGCGAACACGCAACTTTCCCCCTCCGTTTCATCTGTCCGAGAACGCGA